>NW_009623333.1:355-47537 GCF_000690535.1 Cariama cristata
TAAAAGGCATGTAGATGTGGTGCTTAGGGACATAGTTTAGTGGTGGACTTGGCCGTGGTAGGTTTACGGTTGGACTCGATGATCTTAAAGGTCCTTTCCAACCGAAATGATTCTATGATTTATTTCATAGATTTCTTATTGAAGTCTCTGGTCAAATGTTTTTGGTCAGTGATGCACATGAAAGAAAATATCATCAAATGATCCTGTTTTTTGTAAGACCATTGCATTGTTGGTTCATGTTCAGTTTGTTATCCCCTATAACATGTACATCCTTGTATTTCCTATAAGGAACTGCCTTCTGTATTACAAATACACTGACCTTCCCTGAAACAGTAGTGTCAGATCCTTGTATGTGTATCATTGTGTTGCGGCAAACATCTTGGACGTTTTTTGGTTAGGGAAGGAGTCGATGTAGACAGTAAATTTGAAAATGCAATCAAGTACAGGGTGGAGAGCAAATAGCTTGGTAATATGTATGTATACTTATAATATCTTAAGCAGAAAAAGATTTTAAAATTTAATTTCTGTGCAATCTAGTATCATTTGTTCAAATCTAGATTCATGGATTCTTTCCACCTTTATATTTCTATTGTTTTTACTTGCAAGTTAATTTAATCTTGTGCTGCACATAATATATCACTATGTTCCCACATGAATTTAAGAGAAAAATACTATTTTCCATGAATCTGCCTAGCTTTTTTCTAGTGAAAATGTGTTAGGGTATTGTGTTGCTGCCATATAATTATAGCTGTGCTACATTTTCGGCATTTGTTGAATTAATCCTCTGCATACTTCCTCAAAATAAAAATGTTATTTAGATAAGTTACTGACATCATAAAATAAACCTTTCAAAATTATATTCCTATATATGTATACGTGTGTAGGAAGAAGACCGAGATGAGGATGCCGTAGGTGGAAAGAAGATTATTAACCGGACATTTCTTTCTCTTTCCCAAATTACTGCTTTGTCAGAACAAAATATAGAAGGAGTTCAAAAGTAAGTGGCAGTGATAACAATGCTAAAATGAATGTAATAATGAAATAAAAATTATAGACTATTTGTTAGACTTTTCTTTGACTCCTTTTTTTTTCCTTCCACTGATATTTCACATTGATATGGTTTCTGAGTTTACAACAGTATTGAATATGCTGTAAATTAAATACTAAGATGTAAATAAGAACGGGCCAATAATGAGCTTTTTGTGTAAGTCTCACTTGGTCACTTTTTTGCTAAAACATTTAAGATTCTGTTCCATAACGTGAATTATTGAAAAATCGGAAAGGTTTTAAAAGTTCAGAAAGGGATGGAAAACTTAAGAAGGTATTAGTAGGTAGCCATTATGGTGCACTGGGGAAATAGGAGGCAACCAAAGACTTCTGATGTAAACCCATCTCATCTTTCCTGTAGCAACACTCTCCCTTGTTATCAGTGCTTAATAGCAGCTAAATTTAGGAGGCCAGGAGTTCAATCTGAGACTCTAGACTTATATTTTAAGGATGGGATTTTTCAGAAGTGCGCTATATGCACTATGTATTAGGAGCACTTGTGTCTGCTAGCAAAGTCTTAGTGAGTTGAAAGCCAAAGGGCTGGTCCACTGGACTGGTTTGGGGGGCAGAATAAAAAAATCCAACTTTGTCCCTCTGAATAGATAAACCGTTTAATAGAAATTAAAATATTATTCCTGAAATATATTCTGTTGCTCCTATTTGTCACTGTTCTGAGGAAAAAAAAAAAGTTCTTTCTGGGATTTTTTTTTTTTAAGAAAAGTGGAAAGAAATTTTTTTGCCATCAAATAAAAAAAAAGTTCTTTCATTTACTGCTTTCTCTTGCATGATAGGCCTCTTATTTTAGAGGAAACTGAAGAGTACAACTCACTGGAGACTAAAATTTGCTTAATGATGCAATTTATTGTGAAACTTTCTCATTAAGATTAAAAAGAAAAGCATTGAAAGATCATATGTTTCTTCTTAGTCTCAGCTGATCACATAGGTATTTTTATATAAGTACACTGTACAAATGGAATGTAAAGTACATACTGCATCTGACTGAAAAGAGGATAGTTACAGGGTATTTTATGCACTCTAAGCAGTTTAGCAGCAGCATTGAAATTTTGTTAGTTTACCACTGTGCATTACGTCTATACACAAGAGCAGTTTGAAGGCCACAGCTAAGGTTAAAAAATCAGAATAGATCTGGTTCAGTATGAGAATTTTCATGTCCTGCATTCCCATCTATCATGGAGTTTTATACTATGGTCTGTCTCTGTAGGACTTGAGCACCTTCCGTGAAGGAAGAAATAGCAGTCAGGGTAACTAGGAAATCTAAATGCCCTATCATTTCCCAGTCATTTGTAGATACTGTTGTCAGTGACATGCCTTACAGAATATTGTAAGGATGAGTACTCGCGTTGTTAGCAGCATCAGAGAAAATCTAAATCCCTGAGAAGCTCTGATTATGAAAACACAGAGTTGGCAGAAGCTTCAGAAAGAGAGGATATGGACTGTTTCAAACCTTGGAAAGTTCAGCTGGCCACATTCCACTTCTATTTCAGTACACAGTTAAGTGTTTTTAACCAACTTGCATGTGTGCAGTCGTACAAATTTGTCATGCAGAACAAAGGAATACATGTTTTAAACAAAACTGATTGGATTATATGCTTTACTTTGTTAGCTGTTGAGGCTTTAAATAAAAAAAAAGAAACTCATTTGACAGTGTATCTCTAGTGGCTTGGTGAAAACCCTGAAAGACTAATGGTTGCCTATCATTATGTCTGGGATTAATGCCCTTCTTAGGAAGGAATGAGGAGCGGGGCGGGAAGACTTTGCTCTTTTACAGGGGACTAGAAAGTGTGATCACAACTGGCATCTGTATCGTCAGGTATAGTTAAGAAGCCAGCAATTGCTTTAATGTAAAACTTAACTACCTGAGAAGTCGCTGAAGTTGTACTGGAAGAACTGCAAACTGAAGTCCTAGCCCTGATCCCCTCTCTTCATGTGGACAAATGTGCACAATTATTATAAAAGACATAACTAATTCTATGTTTGGATAGAGCAGACATAAATGTGTCAGCAACAGCATGTTCTCCTACAAGGGAGTGTATTTTTTCATTACTTTTTCAAGCTAAAGTAAGTGGAAAAATTTCCACAATGTGCCAGTAAAATAGGATGAGGCTCTTCTTAAATGTCTTGACCATTATGAGAGTGGAACTTAAACTTCTAAATATTTTAGGTACTTTCAGTAATTTTATATTATATTATTTACATTAATTTTCAAATGTAGTTTTTCTTCAGAGGCTACATGAAAAATAATCTTGAAAGGGAAGCAAGATCTTTTTAGTACGGTAAAACTATCTCAATCAGAGTGAAAGAGTGGTAGGGGAACGTGGAGACTAATTGTTCCGTTTCATCCTACAAACCCCTTCCTGAACAAATACTGATTTTTCTCTGGGATTTTCAGTGTATTTCTCTTTGGGTTTTTGTAATGCTCTTATTTTTGTTATTTTATTAATTGAGTCTTAACATTTAAATAGTGTCTGTTGAATGTTTACTTTTTTCAGTTGATTTGTCCTCTGATCATAAATGTTCATATCTAGAAATTAATGTAGCTAAGTTCCAGGAAGATACATCTAATAATAGTAAATATTATAGATATAATTACAAGCAGACTAAGTTAAACTTTGGCATCTGTAACTTATTTTTTACTTTCATTATTCTACTCTGAAATTTCTTCTAGAATGCTGGAAGAATTTCTGAATTTTAAACGATTAAAGACATCTTTGAAAGAAGCTATTTTGCTAGATTATTATACTGCGGGATTTTGGTGGGCTAAAGAAATGAACTTTAGTCTTACACAGCTCTCAGGATTCATGGATCTATTAAATTTCCTGTTGGAGAACCTCAGTGGTAAGTATAATTAAAAATTGTAAAATAAATATCTGAAGTGGAAGGCAAGAATGTTTTCTAGTCATTTTAATAGAGTGATATTTAATTACAAGTAATTGTAAAATGATTTATTTTCCTCTTGAAAGTTGGCATGTTATACCTTGTACCTGAAAATAATTATTATTGGCAGATGTTAAACTTCCATTAGAGAAAACTGTAGCCTCTTTAGCAGAATATCCCTCGTTCTTTGTTTGTACAGGATGTGGTACAAAAGGGCCAGGTCCTGAAGAGACCTCATCTTTGCTGTGGTAAAATAAATAATAATTACAGTAGAGTGAGAGCAAGAAGCTCCTAAATTCCAATGCCAGCTGCCTCAGTGACTGACTCACTGTAGCCTTGGGCACATTTCTCTGCTGTTTGAGATACTCAGTACATCCTGTAACATTACAGCAGGTGAATTACATTTATTTTATCTTTGGAGGTCAACTCTCAGGCAGCTTTCTATATGGCAAATACTGCACTTCTGGCACAAAATATATCACTTAACTAAAGATGGCGAGGGAAGTAAACTGGCATCACTGCTGAAAATGAAAAATGACAGTGAAAGGCCGGTAGCTCCTGTGGCTACGAGGAAATTTGCAACAAAGCATGTAGCTTGGGTCTAGTGGGAACAAAATAGCCGAAAAATGGTAGCAGCATCCTCCAAAACCCATTTTTCAGAGATCACAATGCTTACTTAACATTCACTTTGAAGGTGATAATGTAGAGAAAAGTCCATCCCAGAGGAAGAGTGCAAGGGCTCAGCAGTTCCATTCAAAGAGAAGATGAATACTTAAAATTGAGCTCATAATAGTTGTACTCTTCCATTGTAATTTAATTCAAGGGCCTTTCTGACTTGGAATTTTGACAGAGTATGTACGTGCTTTATGATCATTGGAATTCCAGTTGTCCTTCCTGTCTCCAATGAGAAAGTATCTTAACATATGCTAACTATATTAATATAACAATAGAGAAGAATGGAAACATGTCAGAAATTAGTTTTATGAGATTGTATGTAATGCACGCGTACTAGACAGGCTGGTAGCACAACCGATTATTAAAGCTGACTGGCGTTTTTCAGGAATGTGATCTGAGTTGCATAAAGCTTTGCCAAACTTTAACTCTTTAATCTGAAATTTTCCATGGCAGTGTCTGCCTCTGATTAATTTTTATTCATAAAATTACAAGTAAAACAGTTCAATGGGCTTGCAGACAGAGGCTGGGGGGAAAAAAAAGTATTATTTTGTATCTTAAATTTTTTTTTAATAGCTCTAATACCCCTATGCTTTGAAGTAAAGACATAAGGTTTGGCAAGCAAGTGGTGTGAATTTGCGTTTTGCTGTCCTGTGAAAATTTATTTGGATTTGGCTAAGATACATGGCTTTTAGGGTAAGAAAATGCAGTTTGTAAATGCTTACAGAAGACTTATATTTTCTTCACAGCTAAGTTCCCCAAATAATCCATCTTATAAAGTATGCTGTAGCCCAGGGCTGAGATGAATTTCCTTCTAATTACTGTTCCCAACTGGTGCAAGTTCCAAGACCAAACATTTCAACTAAGAGCAAAATGCTAACGTCTCCTATATTAATGGCCATTTGCTAAATCCCTACACTGAACCCAAGCGACCTGGAGAATTAAGCTCATTTGACCATAATAGCAAGAATAGGTTGGAGCAGCAAGAATGGATTTAGAGAAGGGGAGGGTACTGGAAACTCATTTTAAGGCTGGTAACAGAGAGACGAAAACTGAGGTTTGGAAACTGGAGGCTTTGGTTGATTGGGAGCCAGAATGAATTACTTACATGATTTGATTAATCTTCTGTACATTGAGGGTAAAGTGCTCCTTACCTCACAGAAGTACTCAGAGAGCCTTCCTAGGAGAAGTAGTTGGGGCTGAAAATCGGGTGTGCAGAAGAAAGACAATTTGCACTAGCTGGCAACAGACCTGGGCCTGGGTGTTGTGACTTCTCATGATCTTACGTGGCTTCACTTCTCTACTAACTGTGATGATATTTCTGGTTCTAATACTCTTTCTTGTTTCCCATGGCTTCTCTTTCCTCCACATGCTCTGTATATCTTTATCCTTTCTTCCATTATGGTTATTTATATCGTGCTACTTCTGTTACTGAAAACAGGTGAAATTTTCAGGGTTTTGATTGTCATACCACTAAAGGGCAAAGCTATAAAGACCATCTTGTAAGTTTTTTAATTTGTTTTCTGTACAAAGAACCAAGGAGCAGATCAGCAGAGAATTAAAACAAGGAAAAGAAATCTTTCACCACTGGTGGATATTTCCCCATTTTCTACTCTAGATTTTTTAGACTTAAAAAGAACAAGTAAACAAGTAAATTATGTTCAAAACTTTTTTTTAAACTCCACCCTGGTTCTAGTGATGGCACATACTGTACACAAATCAGAAAGATGAATCCTTTCTTTTTAAAGGTTCAGCAAACACTGGTATATTTCAGATTTTCCTCTTCGTCAAGACTGTTAACAAAAAGAATATAAATTTTAATTCAAGGCTGTTTTGGCATTTGGTTTTCATTTCCAGGGTGAAAATGTAAAGTAATTATCTATTTTGGGGGGATGCAAAAATATCTCCAGGTTTGATGATACATGCAGAGTATTATGCATATTCATCTTTAATCAATTATGACTGTAAGCACTTAAAAAAAAATTGGTTACCCTTTTCAATATCTGTTTCTGTATTAATGGTTTATGTTGCAAGGGGCATGGTCAGAAGAACAATCTTTTACAGTACATAAACGACAGTAGATTTATTTTAAAGATAAACACATGCATCTCAGATTTACATACTATTCTGCCTGTGCTTATCTCTGCGTAAGTAAGAGGCCAAGCTGTAGTATCTTAAACACTCATTATTGTGATCCTTACATAATGAAGGTGGATCGGTGATTTTGTGATGGAATTAATGCACGTTTTATTGATAAGAATAATGGCAACAGACAAAACTGCTGTTGCTTTTTAAGTTTCTGTATGTCTCATAATTTCTTAAACTTCAGGAAATCTTATAAATAAAAAAAAAAAATCCACCCCACTATCTCATGTTTATACATAGTTTTTGTTCTTTGGGATTACTTTGCAGACAAACGTATGACCTTAGGAGATAATTTAAAAGAACTTGGAAGAGCAATGGCTGGAATAGGAGAAACTGATTCGGAAAGAAGTGGTGACTTGAATTTCTTCAGCGTTGAGCAAGCCAAAACGATCATTGATTACTTGACTATCAGGTATTTATTTCTACAGGATTTGTTATTTCTTATTTGAATAATTTAACATGGTGGGAAATCAGCTGATAAAATAAGTTAAAATTGTTTAATTGGGTATGTTCATACTGTGCCAACATACTTCACACACCAAACTTTAAAACATTAAAAAGAAGAGAGAATATGCAAGTAGCGGTAAAAGTCTGGCCTCAGATGTCAAAGCCCAGGGAATAAATTTAGACTGGAAGTTCATCAAAATGTAAGATTATGCTGAAAAGCTTCCTTCTGATTTTTGTTGTGGTTGATAAAAGGAAAAGGGGGAGTGGTGTATGAAGAATATTCTTGGTTTTGCTTTTAAAACTTTCTACTTTTATATTCCAACTGAACAAAATCCTAGGTCTTGTCTATAACTTTAAATATTTGTCTGGCCTTGAGAGCTGTGGTGGACTTCTTAAGTGGTTTAAAGTTCTGTCCTTTACAGAATTAAGGCTACGGTCATATATGAGTCATAAAAAGGCTGCATTTCAAAGTTAGCAAAAGTTCAGTATCTACATGAAAAGGTTTCATGACAGGTCTCAGCTTTTAAACAGAGACACAGAAAGAGATACAAACAGCAGTAATTCAGTTATTTATCTGAGGACAAAATTAAGAGTCTTATAGCAGCCAATCACACCTCTCTATGTAAAGTCTTAACTATACAGTAATGTATACAGACCTTTCTCCACTGAAATGCTATAGTTAAGACAGTGGCTGTGCTCATAACCACTGTTTCCAGTAAATGATGGACAGAATGGATCTGAAGCTCTTGTATCACCCATGAATGTCAGGAGCAAGGAGAAGGAAAATGGAAAAGGTACTATTGTAGTGTATGCCCCTACACTGTACTACATCTGTAGCCCTTCAGCCTCTTTTCTGACCTGAATGGTGGTTAAGAGGGAGAGATTTTGTGGCAGATGGGCATAAAAAGTGAGTAAGGTCATGACTGATCCGTACGTAGAATTGTTGGGAATTTTCTGACTGTTTTTTTGCTAGGAAAAGTTTAACACATCAAAGAGGTGTTTTTAGAGTGTTTTCTTGGGTGCAGAAAAATATTGCCTCTTGAAGACAGATGAAAGTACTAGGATGGCTGATAGCCTTCCAGTTTAGGGTACTCAGATTCAGACTGGGGGTTTAAACGCATCACAGGCACTTTCTCTTACAGTTGAGCTATAAAGTTTGTCTCTTTCTCCTGCTCTCTGATTTTTTTCTTTTGTTTCTTTTTCATGGAAAATGTAAAAAACTTCAGGCTCTTCCCATATGAAATGAGAACGTCTCTTCAAATCTCGAATTTCTGTAGTCAAGGCAAACCAATGTCCTGCCAAGTACTAGCCCTAAACTAAAAGGAAACTTGGCATTTAAGATGTCTCACTCAACTTCTTTTACTTCTCCCTTCCTGTCTGTGCCTTTTGTATATTTATTTGGAACAAATGTTCTTTCCAAATAGCGTGTCTATAGCTCTTGTCTAAATTATCCATTGAGAGAGATCTTGTCGATGAAGTAATTCCTTCACAGTCGCAAGAATTTCATCCAAGAGATTAGGTGCTCCATCCTACAATACCGAGCTATTAACTGGGTGGGAATACAATCAAGCCACAAGACTTTTGCAGCAGAATGGTATTTTAACCACCAAATATGAGGCTGTATATTCAAACCACTCAATTTATTACAAGTGCGTGCTGTTGCAGGGTCATGGATATATACACATACACTGAAATGTGTCATATGTGTCCAGTTTGTACAATCCATTATTTCAGACATTTGAATATTTTTTTTCCAAATAAGAACTGAATCAGCACACTTATGTGGGTGTATTTTGAACTTTATGAACTCAGAAATAGGTTGACTGAGTTTTATTACAATTCAAATTAATGTATTACTTCAACATTTTTTTCTTGTTCTTCACTTTTTTGTTTAATTTTAAATGATAGAGTTTTTTTCTACTCAAGATAGCATGACATGTTTTAGTTCAGATTGCATTTTTACAGGTAAGTTATAAACCCATGGGATTTATAATGGAAATGGGGACAAATGCTTAACCACATTGGCACAAACTGTACAGCAGCTATAACAACACCTTCAGGTTTGGTGGAAGGTGACAGTTATCATCTTTTTATCTTGCTTCCTTGGGCAAACACACATCAACATAGCTTTTGACATTTTCTTTCAGGAAGCAGTGGAGCTAGGGAAATATGTCATTGTTAATCACCTTCAGATTCTCATATGACATCATAAGAGGGTCTATTCTTAACAATCTTACTTGCATGACTAAAATTATTTTTGTGTAATTGGTAAAAATGTTGGTATGAAATTTTTTAATTATTCACAACAGATACAAACAAAAATGCATTTTGTATAATGCCTGATAGAAGAAAGAAAACTACATTGTTATTTCAGAATAAATACTGGTGTATCATTTAGGTGATATGATTTAAAGAGCATTAAATGGAGGAATTCTTTCTGTGACACAGGATTAAGAGTGCCAGGTTGAACAGAGTTCTGTTTAAAAATGACTAAATAAATAAAATCCAGAAATGCTAGAAGTATAATGACTTACATTTTAGGGCATATTATAAATTATCTGTAGCTGTAACATAGTCCATAAAGAATATCACAACACATTTAGAGGGGAAGGGGAAGAACTGATTTTCAGGTGCTATAAATCTGGCTCATTTCCAAGACACTGGAATAAATAAAAGAAAAAAGTTTGAAATGTTAAGTTCTGCCAGTGCAATTTGAAAGATATATACCTTACTACTTGTGTGTCTGTGATGTTCATAAAATATTTTTTGTCTTTTTCAAATAATCCTTGTTAGAACTTTACCAAATAATAGCTGCATATGTGAGGGGACACATCTATTTTCATAAATTGTTGCGATGCATTTCCAGATTATGTCCTGAAGTCTGCTTAAACATAATTCCTGTATCTCTGCTGAAACATGTCAGGAATTCTTTGGTGAAGTACTGCAATAAAAATGTACTGGAAATGAAATGGCAAATATTGTAACAACTTAATTGCTGATGTGCTTTGTGTTTGGGGGAAGGGAACTTGTAGTTTATGGTAGCCAAATTTCTTACGTAAGTTGGTAAACAAATTTGGTTTTAACTAAAGGTAATTGAATGACTGAATTAAATGTAACTGTAGAAGCAAACGTTTATACGGCACTTAAAGAGCTGAGTGTTCAATGAGACTGCCATAATACTTCTTACCAAATTAGCAAATGCATCTGTACGTATGTGCAAAAACGTCTGCACCCGTTTGGGTAAAAGTGTATCTGAACGTTTCACAGATGCATTTGACTAACTGCTGGAAGATGTACTGTTGTGTCATAAGAGAGGCTGGCCATGGTGCCATTTTATTCTCCTAATTCCAAGCTGCTTTCATGGGCTGGAAGAACGACTGCTGTATATTAGTCAGCACTTCAGCCCTGCTGAAATTAAAGTAAATCATCTCTGGTCTGCAGTATTTCATGGAACCTCTGGTACTGTGACAGCGTGTGAGGTACTGGTGGTGATTCAGGGAAGGACAGTCAGCTAAAATAGTACGTACTGAGCATCGACTCCCGCAGCTGGCTTCCCTGTTACCTCCCAGAGCCAGGATTGTATTTCAGACACCTACATCCCGCTGCAGCAGCCTCTCGCTTTGCACACAGCTGGCATGTCCAGCCCTTCTGCCAGCCATCCCAGGAGGGAGAAAAGCCTCAGCGCCATGGGGCAGCCAGCCAGGATGGCACCTGCGGGGGCTGGCTCTCTGAGAGCCGCGGGGAGCACTGCGTGTCGGAGAGCAGCCTGTGCTGGGCTGTGTGGCCAGGCACTGGGATTGTGAACATGCTTTTATAGCATCAGCATGATATCCTGCAGCTAGTAGCAGTGTCTTCAGCATTAGCTAGATAATTGCATATGTTGGCTGTAGTAGTTATTTTCATAGACCCATTGAAAAATTGGGTTGGAAGGGACTTCTGGAGACCATCTAGTGCAAAGCCCTCCTCACAGCAGGCCTCAGTATTCCAGATGTGGACTTGCAAGAGCCAAGCAGAGGCGTTGCTGTCCCAGTTGATGGCTGTCTTAAGAACCTGTGTCCTGTCTGTAGCCGGAAAGCGCAGGAACCAGTTACAGATGTTCCCTGCAAATACTGCTTTATCTTTCACGGGTACGTTAGGCAGGAGTGTGATAAACTCTTGGAATCATTCTTCAACCTGGACTTGCCATGAAATCACAAAGCTGGGTTTTAAATCGTATGTCAAAATGACGTGACAGAAACCAGAAGTTCTGTATCATGATTTTAAGAGAACGAGTAATTGTAACAGATGGACTGTGACAAACTAAACCTTTGATTAAACAAATGCCGTATCATTGATCATTAGGAAGAGGAACAAGGAAAATTATTTAAAACATGTGGAAAAAGCAAGCCATATATGTTTTAAGAAAGGTAAATATTTTAGGCCATTGAGAAAGTCTACTTAAAGTTCCTTTTGTTGCAATACACAAAACTCCACTATGTCGTTCGAGTTTTTTAGTTTTTCTTTGAGGATTTTGCTGATTTTGCAGCATGACCTTGAGAGAATAAGTGCTTCCATTCTTAATTGTTTTGGTGTTCCAAGATCAAACTTGCTCCCTGGACTGTCAGCCCATCCCAGAATCTGAAAGCTGATTTGGCTTTGTTTCCTTCTTGTCCACTATTGCTGATATTAAAAGCATAAGTATCCTGGTGATAAGTGTTTCAGGAATTACTTCTTTTAGAGTAGAACTTTGTGTTTTCAGAGTTCAATTTCATAGAGACAAAGTGGATGTGTTTTGAAGTATCATAGTGTATTTTCTATGGCCATCTATTAGTAAATCCTGTAAATATTCTGCATATTGTACGTGAAGTTAAACACCATTTCTTTTTAAAATTTGGAGTATTACCATGCTGGAGAATACCTCTTAGTTTAACAGAATTTTTAATATTGTTACCTTTCCAAAGATTTACAGCTGTAATAGTACTATATTCTTTTGTTTTCCAGCTTATTTAAACACTATAAACTATATGAATACCTCTTCCACAGTCCTAGAGAAGAACTTGTGATAAGTAATGAGGTAAGTCATTTATATAGATGGAACTCATTATGCAGTTATTTAATGAATGCACCGTGGCATATGTTTTATATTGCTCAAAGCAACTTCAAGTCAACATTACTGCATTACTGATGTAAAATGGCTGATTAAAGAATACAAGTTAGATGTTTTGATCCTCATATTCAAAATGAACTTTGGATTTCAAAAAAGTGTAAATGCATTGCTTGGTTAAGATGTTAGTTGTGTTAAATCAGGAATACTTTTGTGTATGTATTTATAAGTTGATGCATGTAATTTGAATTAGCAATTCATGAGCCTGACTCTATTTTAAAATCAGCAATCAAAATCAGAAAAGGTTGTGTAGCAGGCCTAGTCTGACCACAGTCCTAGTATGTATGGATGGATAGAGTTATGTGTATGTAGAGAGTTTTGGTTCTACTGTAGCTACCAACAGTTAATTATACTGACTGTAAAGAAACAAGCTAGCTAGAAACTCAGCATTTTGAAAGCGTTCAGTTACTAATAGTGAATGGGTTTGACTGTAAACTTTGTCATGTATTCTACTTTATATGTGAAAAAATACATAGAAAAATGCATTGATGCAGGATGTGGCCTTTAATCAAATGGACAGATTCAATTCATCAAATAAACCTTCCTTTAGCTTGAATGTGCATTTTGAGGATATATGTTACAATACATTGAAAAGGATTTACATTTATAATTTATATTAGGAGACTACTGGTTCCTCAGAGAAGCACGGTAGTAGAATTTCTTTGACAGCACTTATATTTTAGCTTATTGGTACACAGTGAAGTTGAAATTAATGCACTGGAAAATTTTCTTTACTCTTTAAGCTGATGGTTTGACTCTGTAAATGATGGGGGATAATTTCTTTCTCTGCTGCTTTTAAATAGCTGTATTATAAAAAAGAAGGACTTTTCTTAACATGGATGCAAATATTTGGATATTATTCTCATCATATGTAAGGTGGATTAAAATTCCAACTATGATGAAATCAGTGACAAAACTACCATTATATAAGTAAGCAGGACTTCAGCGTTACTGTGTTATCGTTGCTTTTTATATTAGCTAATCAGATTAATGGCTGGTTAGCACTTTCTAATTGGTAATATTATTTTTAATGAGGCTTTGATTAAGTAATTTCTTGTGTAAATTTGGATAATATATCTCATCAGTTGTTAACTAGCTAAAAAGAAATGCCTTTGTGTTTTCTTAAAACCCATTTCTGGATGGCTGAGATCAGCGTGCACTGTCCCAGCCATGGATGAGTGGTTGCTCTCCACAGCCTGTCTGCTGGGGAGTACCACCTCTGCTGAGGATACCACCTCCCCTAGGGAATGGCAGAAATGTGTTTCTGTGAATTACTTTGGTGATGATCCATCAAAGGAGTAAGTGCAATCTACAGTTATAACTGTCACAAAAACCTTCATTACAACTTTTAGCCATAACACTTTTACAGCCTTTTCTTACCAATGCACTGGTTCAGTTTAATCCATCTGTTTTGTATTCTGAGTTCCATGGCAGAGAGTCTTCAATTTGTCCAACCACACTGCAATGCCCAAGAAAATCAATACTTATATTCCTGTAGAGTTTATTTTGATAGGGTGATACGTTGTTCTTCAATAAGTAACAGTTTAAGGCATTGAAGCTACACATACAAATTTATGGCATTATTTGCACTTGCTTTATGTGTTAAAAAGTGATAAGAGATGAACCCAACATAGGCTTCAAGTTCTTTTCCTACAACTTTGTTATATTTAGAAATACTTACCCATAAGCATTAGAACAGGCTCCTCAGGGAGGTGGTGGACTCACCATCCCTGGAGGTGTTCAAAAAAATGTTTAGATGTGGTGCTTAGAGACATGGTTTAGTGGGCATGGTGGCATTGGGTAGAAGGTTGGACTTGATGATCTTTGAGGTCTCTTCCAACCATAACAATTCTATGTTTCTATGATTCTGTAAAGGAGAGCATTACCTTCTATATTTGCAGTGCCTTAGGTGAACAAACGGCTCAAACCCTGACAAGTTAGTGGGGCTGATGTGCTTTGGTGTGTATGGCTGCGGCAGGAGCACACCTGGAGTCGCGTGCTGTGCAGTGCATCTGCTCAGGGAACAGAACAGGGCAGGAGATCGACTGGGAAATCTGCATGCTGAAAGTGGATGACAAATCTGTGCTGCAAGCCTGACTGCTGTCTTGCTATGTAGATGAATGTCTTACAAAAAAAAATAAACAACCTAAAAAGCCCCTGTGTAGACACACCACGGCCCGCGGCTGGATGTGGTCGTTACTCTAAGCTGAGTGCTGCTAATGCCTAAAAACCTTTCTTTCAGCTCTGGCAATATAAGTCTGTTCTTGGATTGGGGGACTGTAAATTGCAATGGCTAGATTTGCCCAAATAACAGGAATCACAGTGTTCCAAGAGCTTAATTACAGTATTATCTCCTTTTGCAAATGAAGACTTTGAGACAAGTCAGTGAAATGACTTCAACGGAAATGATTTGTGTCGACTGAAATGGCTTGCTTTAGCTCAGTGAGTAAATTTGTGCCCCACGTGTGCCGAAAGTATTACCTACTGAATAAAAGTCCAATAGCCTAATGAGAAGACCTGCTTCTTTAAAAGAAATGCAGCTACAACAAGTAAAAGCAGTACCTAGTGTTGTAATGGATATCCTTTTAGAGAAACCACAGTATGTGTTTTCCAGAGAAATCTTATAGCAATGGATTGTAAACTCATTGGATTTTATTTTTTCTCTAGCACAGGCAATTATACAGTCTTCTCAATCAGGTTTCCTTTTTGATCTTTCACTGCAGTTTTTTCCAAATGACCCTGTCATTTCCTGTGTAGAATAAAATCAGACAAGAAAAGGGAAATGAGTTAAAACTCAGATTATGCATACAATATCTGTGGCTATGCCACTTAACAAAATTTAAGGTACTTAAATGTGGCATGTAATTAATGAAGCTTCACAGTCTGATTAATATTCTGTGTTTGCAGCTAACGTAATAGAACCACCTTTGTAAAATACAGACAGTATTTGAGTCTTAAAAAAAAAAAAGTAACAAACGCCTGGCTAATTTAAATATATTTTTATGTGGGCTAAAGCCTTTAAACCGAACTGCCTGAGGTGATCATATTGCCTAGGGAAAAAAAAAAAACAAAGGTTAAAACTGAAAGACACGAATGCTTGGTTAGATGATAAAACACACATCAAACATCTAACCTACTTTGGCAGTATTTAAAATTTAAAACTTGCCTTTCCAGCTATCAAATCCCTTACTTCTCCTTCATTCCAGATCTACAAAGACCTATATATTATGTATGCATGAATACCTGTTAGAAAACATGACGGTACAAGGAATTACTGAGAAATGTTAAGATTGCCAAGTAAATTCGTTGCTTTTTTCCTGTTACTATTATGAGCAGTTCCCCACATTTAGAATGATTGCAGAAGAAGCAATGCTTTAGCTGTTCACTGGCTATGATCCAAAATAAAATGCACGTAGTGCTAACATACCAGAGTTCTTCAGGAACATTGTTGTTAAAGATACTGTTTTTTCCTTTTGCCCGTTCTGGAGGTTTTACTCTCTAGCTGTGATTTAGTACACCTATATTAGCCTGCGATTTCAAAGAAAGCAACAGGAGTACAGACTAAATCTTGATGTGCAGGGATTCAGTGGAGCAATTCCTATTAACACATGTCAGAGCTTATAACAAAGGTTTAAATTGTTAATAGGTGAATTGTGTAGAAGTTTTTATTCTTTTCTATTTCTATGTTCAGTTAATTTATTTTGCTCTGATAGGATGATATATTATAGCACATCTTGTATTTTTTTTTCTCACGTTTACAAATTGTACCTTATACTGCAGTTCATGGTTTTGCTGCTCTCTGTTGTGTATTTTTGGATGGAATGAGGCTAAGGTCTTCTGGGATTATGTCTGCTTTGAAACATTTCCTAATAAAAATAATGTGGTTGGTAAATCTAGTTTTATTCCTAGTTGCTTTAGCCGGCCTGATGGAGTAATCTGCTGTTTTATGGCCCAGATGACTAGCTAAGTTTGACTTCTTGAAATAGTAGTGTACAATGTAATTTTCTTTAGAGATGTCATAGTGGGTCAGGTTGCAATAAAAATATCGAAGATTAAGTTTAATGGCAGTGCAGATTCAGTATTATAGCAGTCACTAGATATCATCCTCTGTACTTAGGAGTTCCAAAACAGTTTCCATTAATGCCTTCTTTCCATGTACTCCTTACTTTCTGAAACATTAAGCTTTTGGACTATGTCTGGTCTTTATCCAATTGTGGGTTGGGGTTTTTTTTTGAGAGTTTGAACAAAATCCCTTCTGTATTTGGATTTAAGGGGGTGGATAGGAAGAATATACTATTTGAAAGCTAATAAAGCTTTTTTTTCTGATGGCAAAAGACCTGAAGTCTGGGACTTGACTTTGATATGTAATCCTTATTAGGTGTTGAATATTTAGATTGCTTAATCAATCATTGTTTAAACAAATTTGCTCAATGATTTCTTGAGAACTGCATTTTAAAGATCTATGAAACCAGAATGTTTCCATAAGCATATCAGTTCACACTAGAGAGACTCATTCCCCAGCTAATGGAGTGCATGCTTTTCAAAGCTTGGAGGTTTCAGATATTTGTAATACTTAAAAACCACTGAGTTGATTTTCTGTAGCTTTGTTTTGTAAATATCACCATGGCAAAGACATCAAGACTACTTTGAAGGAAGTAAGATCATAGGACTGGAAGGCAGCTCTTCAATTGTCAAATCTAGTGCCACTTTTTCATAGGGAAACATATATAATTCTCTTCAGAAACTTGTCAAACTCCAGCTTAAAAAGTTACATTTTTTTGTCTTTGCTCTTCCAGTTAGAAAACTGCCCTGGTGCCTGATTTCTGTAATGGTTATAAAACTTTTAATTTCCAGTCTAAGTGTATTCATGACAAGCTTGTGTGCATTTGTCTTTGTGCCAGTATTGACCTTTAGTTCTTGTTCCATCCCCTGTGTTTATTTTTCTAGTGTATAAAGAGACAGCAATCTTATTGTCAGCCTTCATTTAGCTAAACTAGAAAAACCGGCCTTCTCTAATCTTTGCTTTTAAGGTAGGCTTTTGATGCATGCATTCTTACATACGTACCAGCCTCTAGTCATCCTGTTGGCCTTTTTTTATAAATGTTCCGCTTTAAATCAGTTTTGTTTGAACCTAAGTGACCAAACTGACATAATATTGTTGCTGAGATAAAAGCAAAGCCTTGTACAATGTCAATAGTGCTTTCTTTTTCTCTACTGGGAATAGTCTACATGATAGGTCCTAGAATCACGTTTTACACCTGTTATCATGTAGCTGTCTCATTGTAGGTCTGCTATTCTGATTCTCCTTTATTACTGTGTTTTCCAGCTGAGGTACTCCCAGTGCACAGCAGGTTTTAAAAAAATTATGTCCCTACAATGTCACCTCACAATTTGTCATTGAATACAAGAGTGAATAGTCTTCAAGGTTATTCAGTCCCATATGTATAATATTCTTGCACTCTCATGAATTGATCATGTCTCTCACATCATTTCTTTTGTCTAGAAAATTAGTTATCTTATTAAGTAAACTATGAAATTAGTCAGGCATCATGTATCTTTGATAAACCAATGTTGTGTTATATCCCATTTTTCTTTAATTTCCATGTCCTTATTTATTTTTTCCTTCAAAACATGTTCCTCAAGCCTTTACTGCTATGAAGATCAAAACTACAGCTTCAGGAGTAGGTTCATTATTTTATGATTATGAATGTTTAAAACTAGCAAACTGGTGCTTGGTCTTTTGATGTCTGAGGGGAAATTTTTGATGTCCGTTAGAGAGGTGTGTAGTACCCAAGACTGGGTTACTGAAGTAAGCAGCTGGAGAGCCAGTGGGTTTTGTGGCAAAAATCACTGATATTCAGTCCTTTGATCTTGAAGTTTGCTATGGCTATTACCAGAGATCTTGAAGGACTTGTGATTAGTCTGAATGAAAAGTGGAGTCTGTTGGAATTGTATGCAGTATTACTTGAAATATTTTAAGCATATCTTGCACAGTAGAAATTACCCTTGTTTTTCAGATTGTCTTTGGTGTACTCAGTTGCCAGTAGTGGAGATATACTGACCCTTAACATGCATGTTTCCATGTAGATCACGTGCTGGTGGTCTTCTACAGCAATTTTAACATTCCTGAGTTTTGGTAGCTGAACTGTGCTGTCCTGAAAGCCAGTGAGAGCTCCAGAGAGTCAGTGGATTTCGTAAGCCGGTGCTGAGTACTTTTACAAATCTTACTTTAAAGAATGATTGGCAAAATATTTTTCAAATTATTTTCTTAGGAAACGTCAAATAGAAAATGAACCTGCTTTTTAATTCAGTAACATGCGTGAAGTCATGAAAGTAAAAGCTCAGGGAGGAAGAATGCAAAATAGCTGACATAGGCTGTGCCTTCAGTACGCTGAGCACTATGGTTCTGACACAGCCAGCATTTAACAAGTGGCTCTTTTTAAGCACTTGGGAACTTTTATTTCAATGGAGCTACTCACATACACAGAGTTAAACTGAGAAGTGGCTGGGGTCACATTGCTCAGCATCTGGGGGATGAAAAGCTAAAGGCACTAGAGCAAAAAAAATTTGAAGCTGATCATAACTTTTGATTTCAGTTGTACAGTTGACAAAGCATCACATTTGTTTGACTGTGTGATGTTAACTAAGAGAGAGGGAAAAAACAAGTTGCTGACAATAAAACATTTCTGGAACTGCAGGAATTAATATATACACAGATGTTTTTTAACATATACACAGAGTTTTTTAATTATTTTTTTAGAAAGTGGCTTGATTTCTGTATGCATATGTGTGTATGTAAACATACATAATTCTGATAACAGCGGTAATGGCTTATTTATTTGCTGGAATGCAGGTCAAGTAGGAATTGTAGGCTTTGACTGGAAGGACAGACAGCATTTCAATGACAGCATGTTTCGGCTATTCATCAGAATGTTGTAAGATACAAAGGACTAAGTGCTATATCAGAAGACTGTAGCACAGGTTTAAAAATACTTATCAATTGTATGTAAATTTTAATGAAAGACGACAAGATTGGCAGAAACTTGGGGAAATTTTAAAGTGATTAAGCAAAGTACCTGAAGGTAAACTATTAGGGTATGAATTTTGGTTTACTTTTCTAGTATTCCTGAATAGCTTACTCTGTTGACGCCCTTTGGGAGTTCTTGTTGTTTTGTTTGACCAGCATAAAACAAAATAAATGGAGCTGAGCAAAGATCAGTAATTTTGTTTCATAGAAGATTCTGAGATTTTTGCAGTTTGATTTAATTCCAGTTTAAAACAAAAAATAAACACTTTAAACAGAATTACTATTCTTGCATGTCACTGTTTAAACTCCCTCACGCCAAAGCAGTGCTCTCGAAGACCGTTTCAGAGCCCAAGCTCCATCCTGGCGCCATACAGCATAGTTGGCTCTGCTGGAGCAAGGTCCACAGGATTCTGGGGTCTACAATGTGCCCTCAGCTGTCCGTAAGGCATGTTGCTGGGGAGCCAGGAATCTAGAAAGCAGGTTGCTAGGCCAACCAATGTGGCAAACTGTGTCAAAAGAGCTTTGTACGTAAACTGGTGATAACCAGGTAGGCTGCTGCTGGCATGTTGGTAGAAAGTAATTTGCGCAAACTCCATCCTAATTTTTTAGGTAGTTCAAAGAACAACATTTGTAAGGAACGTGCCAAAAAAAAAAGGACACGTTTTATTTGAATTAACTCAGTGCAGTACGTCCACTGCAGAACAATACTATTTTCAGTGTTAAACTCTTCCATATAACATGGCATGCATCAAGGAGTTATTCAAGAAGGTACTGTGTTTCATTTATATATTACTGGTTCAAATTCAGCCGCTTTTTTTTTTTTTTTAAGTTGTTTGACAGTGGGTACCATTTTGGTACTTGCTGGTCCAGTGTGATTTACTGGAGACTTGTTTGCCAGAGCAATTGCTCTGTTTCCAAGATATACAGCATCATTTTTGTTAATTGGCAGGCAGAGATCCATGATCTTATACTACAGCAGACAACTATTTTTGCAACCCGTACCTTTATCAGCAGATTTTCATCATCTTGAAGATTAAATTGTATTCATAAAAGTATCTGTGGAATGGACGCGTGATGTGATATTTCATGGGAATGTATCCCCATGGGTGAATATTTATGTATCAAATTCATACATCTTGTGACCTTATGTTATGAACAACATGTTGACCTTACTCATATACATAAACAGCATGTCATTTCTTTACTGTGATGATTTATAATCAATATACATTTTTATAAATTTTTATCCTTTTAGTTGGTGTTATGAGGACAAATGTATTCGAAGCCTAAATAACAGACAAGTTTTGCAATCCTTTAAAGTCCCTTTTTAAAATGCACCAGAAAGTTTGTATGTTTTCTAATTTCACCTTGAATTTTATGACTTGTCATAAGATACAACATAAAGTATTTTTACTGAACATCAAATCTGATATATTTGAATATTTAATTCATAAAACGTTATTTTGATTTCCTATAAATATGCTAAGCTCAGCAAAATGTGGTGTTACTAATTAGAAAGCTGAGTTTTATAGGATATCTGGTTGGTATGTGGGGTAACTTATATTGCTACTTAGGCTTACATTTAATAAACCCTAGCTAGGAAAATTGTTTGAATTTCAAAGAAAAGATAATAAATAAAATGAGGGCATAGAATATTAATGTGAACTATGCCTTTATTTTGTTAAAGCATTTGAAGTTAAGTAGTGGTGGTCTGTTAACAATCTAGGGCTATTTGGCAAGTCTTTAAACTTACTCAATAATCAAAACATAAAAGGACAATGGAAACTTTTCACAATAAAAGAAAAAGGAGTTGAGTACAGAAACCAAACAAATTATTCTCCGCTTTTTCTCAGTAAGGAGGTGAACTTTATAGGAAGGGCAGCAAGCTCTGAGTTAGGGTTGCCTTTTCCTGTCTTTGTTATAAATTACATCTGTCTGTGAAGAATCCTCTGCAGTTACTTTGCGGTTCATGGCTACGGGGGAGGTGTGCGTGTCTATCTGGAATGGAGCAGAGAAAGACAGATTCGGGGGGGAGACTTCTTTTAATTTTACTGGGGTTTTTTTTCCACTTAGGAAATGGCAATTCTTTGCATTAATTTGCCTCACTTACTAAATATACATATGGGTAAAATTCCTAAGATCCCAGCTGTGTAAATAGAATATTAACAAAACAACTGTTTTCTTCAGCATTTTTATTATTTGTTCTTTGTAGCTTACTAGACTTTTGGAAGACTTTGTCACCATTTAGGTTCAACGTAATCATTCAAAATGTTTTTATTGAGGCTTAAATGGGGAAAACATTTGGCAAAGGGATGGGCTTTATCCAAAGCATAATGCTTGGTTCTTTCATGAGAGCCTGAATACACTGCAACAATATTATGAGGCACCAGAAATACGGGAAGAAGCTGCCAAATGGTACTGGAAGGAGAGCCATATACTTGGGCTTAGTGCACTCTTTGTGTTCTCCTTTCCCCATACCTCGTAAGCACCTAAAGAGAAGAAGCTGAGGTAGCCCATGTGCAAATATGCCGACAGGAGAGAAAGAGGCCGTGACCAAGTCCCTATGCTGTTTCTTTCACCATTTGATCCTGAAGCAGGAGTCATTTACAGATTGCTAGCGACAGAGCAGAGGGGAAAATTTTGTCCTTCCTGTCCCTTTCTTCAGTGTGGGCTGATGGCCAGCTCCCACCAGCTCTGGCCCGCTGAGCTTCACTATCTCTTGTTCTTCTGTTTTGGGAAATAGGTTCCTAACTTTCGTCAGCCTAGCTAACCTCATGCTTTGTGAGTCTCCCTCAAGTCCACCGCATTGCTTATATAAGCTAAGACTTCATTATGTATTTCCAGGTATTGCACTTGGAAAAACACATCAAATAGGTAGACTATACTGTGTCTCCTCAGGGTGGGCTTGAAAATACAACAGCTGGAGTCTTTTACAGTGTTTCATGATTAAGACTATTATCTGAAGTATTTTTATGGTTTGGCTTCAACATTGCAATGTTGAAAATTTAGTAGTGAAGTAATCCCGAGTCTCCTCTTGACCAATTAAAACAGCTGAGGAACACTTAATTGTTTATACCTAATGTGTGGTTTTTCTTACTCGTAAGGGTGGGCAGAGTATTTGGCTGACATTAAGATGCTAAGGTGGTGAGTATTTGAGCTTTATTTGCCTTTCTACCCCCACCCTCCAGCCCATGACTGACTTCACCCTCAAATTGTGTCTTTGTCTCAGATTGCAAAGCCTATGCCTGCCGGAGACTGCATAGGTTGTGCAGAGTTACATTACAGATGGTGCTGTGTCCAGGATAAAACCCAAACAAATGTGGATGTTTTCAGCTGAAATACATTAACATTGTGCTCTCCGCTTTTTATGATGAGTGATCCTTCTGATCTTTTTGGTTGATTCTGCAAGAACAATAATATAAAAACTTACTGCAGAAAATATTGTTATTGCTCTCGAAGCACAGAACATTTTGCATGAATTATGTGCTAATGCATGTATTACTCTAATTTCTTAGTGTTAGAATTCATGTGCTTGGTAAAAGTTTTGTTGTCTCTGTTCTATTCAAATAATGCCACAACAGGAATAATACCTTCTCTGCAGTTGCTCTGTAGTTTGTTTTGACTCTGCATATCAAATTTGGCTTGTGAATAGAGTCTAAGGAAATGGCATAGATTCTAAGTGATAATGTTGTGTGCTTCATTTATGGCAAGGCCATTCAAATATGGTCTCAGAGTTCTGAAAACATCCTGCGCTTGAGAAGTCTTGAATTTTGGATTGATCAAGGCTGTGGGCAAGCTTCAGGCACTAACAGGCTGGAATTCAGGTCTATGTCTTTAGGTTCACTGAATGTTGTGTGTTGTGAATAGATTTGCAATGCATTGCAACCATTGACATTGTGTGTAGTACTCTTGTTTAATAAAACAGAAGTGTGACAGGGATGTTCCTTAGAGCTTCTTCTGCTTTGAATATCTACCTAACATTCTCTCAGAGTTTTTCTTAGCATTCATTTTGTATTCATGACACCCATTTATCATTTTCATCTCTGTCTGTTATACATTTAGGACTCTTAATGATTTTCTTTTGTTGTAAGGAAGATACTTTGCCAGATTTTTGTATTCTTCAGGAATTAGGATGTAGTTGAAGATTGGAGAAATGTTAAATTACCTGTAATGATCATATTTCAAATGAAGTATTTAAAGGTTTTACCCTCACTTAATCTTGTTGCGGGAGACTATTTTCAATTTTTAGCATTACTGTTGTCCCTGCAGGCCTAGATTAAAAGAAACTGAGGGCTAGAGGCTAGGTTGCTGACTTTCTTTTTTTCTTTTTTTTTTTTTTCCAAAGTCCTACCAGTGGTACATTGTGGTGCCCTCCGGTGGGATTTCTAAAAACATCATTACATTTCTGTCCATTTTGAGATCACCCCTTGAGTCTATTGATCGTTGCGTACATGCTGGTATGTAATTCAGTACTGAACCATTCATTTCTGTTTAATAATCACATTTTGCTTGAGAAATCAAGAAATTGTCACGATGGAAGTAAGGAGCCAAACGTTACTTATTTTGCCATGACAGAGATTTTTATCTTTTGTCCCTCCTTCCTTGCTGCACTTGCAAATGTAGCTCTCTGAATTGCTGAATGTAAAAATAATATCCTTTTCTTTGCAACCCTGACACAGCAAAACACAATAGAAGTTAAAGACAGGATTTCAGTCTTATTTCCATGTTTCCTAACTACTGCTGGTTTGACTTCAGTTCCTACTGTTGTTATTCATACTGGTTTTATTGCAGTGTATTTAATTGTCTCTCTTTGTTCTGATCAGTCCTCAGTTAAATGGGTAAATAACAAAAGAAAGAGGGTACATAATCAAATTACCAGAAGTAGTTGGTCAGTCCAAGCATTACTGGAACTTTGTAATGAGCGGAAAGAACAGAGCTTTGGTATCATCGTCATAAAGGCCAAGCCTTTAAAACTGACAACTCAAACACATTGCTAGATTGGCTCATTTTTTGTGAATTTAAATTACAAATTATTGTGTATAATCAGAATCAGAGCAACTGAAAAATCATACAGCATGGATAGACTTTATTAATTTTGGATACAAATGACAGACATTAAACAAGCTTAGAAGTCTGACAGACTAGGAGAATCTTAATATTTGACAAGTGCAAGTTAAAATGGGAACTTGTCGTGAGGATTATTTTTTTTTCTTTCATAGTAGCGAGAACATTACACAAACTAATAAGCAGCAAACCATATGCATTAGAATAAAATGTAGAAGTCTGCGGTAAGGGAGCCTATTTAGGAAGCAGGAAAGTTTAAAGACTGTACATGAAATGACCAACAGGACATGGTATGTTAAACAGGGGACCGTGGGTTGCTCTGTTAATTGGGAATTAGACACTGAAGTTTTTCAGTGCTCGATTGCCATTTTAATACATTCACCACTTTGCAGACTATAACATGAATTGTGCTTGTTCCACTTCTTGTGAACAAATACAATTAAAGAGACAGCCTGGTTTCTTCCTTAGCGCTTATCTGTTAATGTAATACTAATTTTAGAAGCAAAATTAATTGCTTAATCAGATAGGTGTCAATAATTCCAACCTATACAGAAATACAGAATTTTATTTTTTTATTTCTATTTTCTTTTTCTCTTTCTGCCAAATCAATTGAGGAAGAATGGATGAAGAGTAAAGAAACAGTAGCGTGACTGTTAACAAACTAAACCCTGCTCTGTGGAATTCAGTTGTATAAAAGGCCATTTTTATAGATTTGTGCCACTTACAGGATTCTGTGTGTCAAGTCCAGTAAGATCAATATGGCAGGGGGAATAAATAATGGTTCCTGTTAAGAGTACACTAAAGCTGCCCAATGCTACAATAAGCAGTAGTGGTGCAGCAGGGTATTGCAGCTTCATATCCCAGTTTAGCTGGGAGTCAGATTGACTCTGTCAACTCGTTCCCTGTTAAGACCCAGTTTACTTGGGCTGCATAAAATCTTCAATGTGACACGAATATTCTATTGAACTCTCTCTTCAGGCAACAGTAATTTCTACTCATCAATGACATCTTGAATTTGAAAATTAAAGAAATTGTTGAGATGGAGACTTTGGACAAATTCATCATGGGATAACCCATGAGAACACTTTTAACGTCTGTGTTTCTTGTACTGCTGTCAGGTATAAATTTTGAGTGTGCTGTTAGGATTTACAATCCAATTCAGGTATCCTCAATCCACTGTACCCCAAGTAATTTCAGGAGACCTACTGGGATTGTATCTAAAGTAGACACTACATTGTTTACTACTAGTATATAATGGTAGCAAAATTGAGCCTCAAACTGAAAACTACTAAATTAAAAAATATTCTTGCAAAAACGCAAGTGTCCCACATTTACAGTTGTGTAAAATACTGCTGTAGCTTTGTGATGTGTGTGTATGTATGTGTAAGTAGAGTAGAAAGTGCTGTATTAGTTCATCTTGTGGATCATTCCCAAATAAGACTTCTCATTCAAAACATTTTAACTAATTTTGCTCTGTATATTCTGTGGTAAATTAAGGAGCTTAGTTAGTTTTCAACATTAAGAGAAGGTTGCTGCAGTATTTCTGCAATATAACAGGAATTATATATGTTAATATACTTCGGGAGCATTTAAATTCTAATCACGCAGACGAAAGGAAATTTCAAGTAATGGCAAGTAAATTTAAATTACACAAGAGTAAAGACTTTCATACCTTTGAAAATATTTCAGCACTGGCTTTTTTTTCACTCGCTTTGATTATCCATGATCACAGCAGCAGAATTCTATTGCTGTTGCCATAATTTCTAAAGCATAACTGTGCTAGCATGAAATATGTATGTATAGGTACATTTGCCAACTTGTTTTAATTTTTTCATTTGCTTTCCACCTCATCTACTGGGAGGAGCTGCTGATCAGTACACTGGCTGAAGGATAATGCAGAATTGTTGCAGGAGAAAATGGAGATATGCAGGCAATATTTGCGGAAAAAAATAAGCTTTTTTACTATGGTTTCAGAGTGAAGAAAATGGGTTTCCATCCCATAAAACCTGCCTCTTGGACCTCTGGCATCCCTCAGTACACTAGCCAGTATTTGCTGGCCATGCATTTGCAAGCATCTCGCAAGCACTGTGTAAAAGAGTATTTTTATGCCACATAAACTTGCCAGCTTTGCACCCATTGAACATTACTCTGCATCAGGCCTCACAAGCTATGTATATCTAGTAATCTAGCTCATATAACTTGGCTCCTCCTGCAAGCTGGGTCTTGGCTAAGATAGAAAAACGCAATATAAGACACTTGGTGACTGTGGAAGAGAGGAAGATTCTGTCCAAGGAAGCAGTTTTCTACCCTTCTCCAGCTTGATGCCCTCCTGCCATGAGACTTTCCACCTCTTCAGCAGCACCTGCTTATTGTAAAAATGAGAAGGGAGAACCAAGCACCACTGTGACCAAAATCAGAATTCCCCCAATTTTTTTATTGCTGCGTTTAACCTCTGCTCTTTTAATCATAAGCACAGCAGGAGAAAGGGGATGTGCTTTAACAACTTGTTGGGTATTAAGCAGTGCAAATTTTTAGCTAGAAATAATGCTATCAGTTCAAAGTAAACAATAAGGCCACATATATTGAATTTTTAATAAATTTTGAGTTATGCTATTCTTTTAATTACATTAATCAGGCAGGCTCCAACACTGCAAGCCTTAGGGCTTGAAGTGCAATTTCAGTGCTTTGTAATACATTTGCTGAACTTTGGAAAAAGATGAAATGGCTTAATATTAAACATTTGCTTGATTTAAATTTTACTAAGCCGTGCACTTTATAATTCATATTTTTTCAGTGCAATGTACTGCCACAGCACAATGACCATAATAGTAATTGTGAGTAAGCCTTCCTTTTGCACACAGGTTTTGCTTATAAACTAGATGAATAAAGGGGCCTGGAGTATCGAGGGAATGCTAAAGATCTACAGAGCCTTTCACTTCAAGGTCGTTGGTTCAAGCACACATCATTAAAGACAGAAAGTTAACATCTGACTGTTGCTTGATAATATATATGAAATGAGTTAGTGGTGTCAACGGAGATAAGGAGAGGATACAACCAGTTTAATAACAAGAAAAGAGGTAGGATGAATGCATAGGTCCAAAAAAGTGGAGGAATCAGGAGATACCCAGTTTACCGGGCTCCTGTCTTCCCCTGTGTGCAGTCCTAAGGGCTGTATTCATTCTTCAGTCTGCAAAGGTTAGAAAGGTTGTAGTCACCCTACTTGGTCTTGTCTGATGTCATAAGCTTGATTGAGTTAAGCTGGGTAAATACTAGGTTGGAAAGGATCCAAGGAAAATTCAGGTAGAAGATGGTTTGATGATGAAGTAATAGTGAACCTGGTCTGATGCTGCTGGGGCACTGCACAACAGGCTCTTTGAAGGAAGCTGCAAAACTGATATCCTGACCACTTACCATTACCTCAAAGATATATATAAATCACAAGCAGAAAACTGTTGGCCATGCTGTCCTCGTGACTGCCTTCCAAGTGAGCAATTACAGCCTGCCAATGTTAATTCCCCAGGAAAGTTAGCTGAATGAGGTACTCTCTCTTTTGATCAGTTGTGCGGTGTTAATGTTCTTTAAGGCTTTTTTTAAAGAAGTAGTTGCTTTTTGGTGATGTGATCCCTTTATGTGAGACCTCTAAGAAGATTAGGTGTGTTTAGAGGAAGGACTGTATGTAACATGGCAGAGATTTTTATTAGCCATTTCATATTTAGTTGTCAAAATGGAGTAAATTGCTTCTGTCTACTGTTGTAAAAAGTGCATTATTTTTCTCTTTTGTTCTATGAACCACTGAGATTTTAAAGGGTACTGTTCTGCAGCTATCTTTTCCTTTGGTCTTGTTGTTGTTGTCATTGTTTGTTTTGAAATCTGGCCTGAGACTGGACCCAGGATGCCTTTGTTCAACGTACACAGTTTTTAGTGAAATAAATTATTTCAGCCATTGTAAAAGAGCCCTATGACTACTTCTCCTTTCCGTAGTAACTGTAGTTATGAACATAAAGAGTAAAAAAAAAAAAAAAAAATTGTAGTTACTTTATTAATAAGCTCTCTTTAAAATGTTTTACAAGTAAGAAGGGAAATAAGGTGAGAAAGACCAGAGAAGGACAAACTCAGCCTTCTAGACAAGGCGAGATGCAAAGGAATTTGCAGAAAAAATACAGAGATAAACCAAACCAAGCCAGGGTTGCATGTTTCTTTTGTCCTTCAGCCACTGTTACTTGTATACTTAAAACTTTTATACCTTTGGAAGAGGTTTTTGTCACAGGTTTTTTATGGTTTTAATATGTGTATACATTGAAAATAGTTAGTCATATTTTATATTTAATATGGAATTTTATTTTTATTCTTAACACTTGTCTGGAGCAGAAAGCATTTCTTTGAAGAACTCTTACCCATCTGAGCCATTGAATTAGTCTAATGTAGCAGTTAATTTATATGGTGGTTTCACTTAATTGTAATGGGGAAATGCCACTGGAAGATTTTGTAATGGAATTTTATGAATGAAATTGTGGTTTACTTGTAAATGAGTATGTGATGCTCAATGAAAGGATCTCTGGAACTTTTCTGAATTTTTTCATTCAATAACTTTAGCCCATGTTTGTTTTTATAAGGAAAGTGAAGTTCCAAGTATTTCATTGAAGATACTAGATGTCTTTTTGAGTTAATGTGTCAAAAGCTTCTTTATAAAAAAATACATTTCAACCTCTATGTATTCACACATTACAAGAGAATTATTTCTTTTCATGAAAGATTCCATCTAAGTTCACATCATAACTTTATTCTCAGCAGTGACAGTTTAAAACCTACTCAGTGTCAAAAAAAGGAAGGAGTCAGAAGTCAAAAATTAGATATTTTTGCAGTAGTCCAGGGAAAACATGCATAGTCTATGTCAGTGCTCTTCCTGAAAGAAAAGATGGTAGTTAATCCCTCACTTTGCACCTTGTTTTTTTCACATCCAAATTTGAATACAAAATTTTTTTGACATAAAAATCAATTAGTTGTTGTCATCTCTCTAAGAAAATGACACAGACTTGAAATAATTTTAAAAAAAATAAATTCTTCAATCGTAAGTTAGTTATAGCAACCTGCAATATTTGATTGGAGGATTTTTAGGGTTTGAAAGAAAAAAATGGATCCAGCAGAACTTTTACATTTAAAAATATTAGTGCCTCAGCTTTATTGGAAAAAGCTGAAATTGTTCAAATGACCTCAGTGAAACAATTTGGCCTATGATTCCCGGAATGCTTGTGAAGCTGACATGTCTACATGTTCTTAAAAAGTCATAATCCATCATTCTGATGCTAGATCGATGGATTATGACTTTCTGATGTCAGATCTCTGAATTAAGGCTTTTTTGAGTACAGCCTGCTATCCAATTATTGCCCCTATTCATATATTATAAATCATTATTCCTTCACCAGGTAGTCAGCAGTTTCTATTTCCTAAAGTTTCAGAGCCTTCTTTTTTTAGCCATTGTGGCGCTCCCATTGAGCAATCAAAAACGGAGAGTGCTGACCTGAAAAGTAAAGCTCCTGTCACAGAAAATTGTTGAGGGAATAACATTCACTTCTAATTCTTGTAGTTTCTGTTGAAATAAAGGGAATGAGATTAGATTGAAAGAAATCTCATCCCCTTCCTGCACAAACAAGCAATATAATAAATTAGCACAAAAGTTGTGGGCATGTATTGACTTCATTTTTAAGCGCTCATGCCTGAGTTTCTTAAAAATGATGCTTTCTTCAGATAAATTGATTTTTTTTTATTATGAAGACAGATCAGCATCTGATTTAAAGCTGAAATTTGCCAGCATGCTACCTTAAGCGATTGTGTCTATTAGATGCTGTTAAACTGAAGTTCCTTTGAATGAATTATTTATAGAGTAATAAACTTACTTCTAATGCAATGGAGTATATGATAAAAGTAGAAAATGCTTTACTATAACCAGTTTAGGTGTGTCAAATCAAAACGCATCTTAAACAACTTTATTAAAAGATATTCAGAAAAAGAAGAGCTATTTTAGGACCTATCATGCATCCAGAGAAGTCATTAAATGAAATGTAATCATGCTATGTTGGAGAGTTATCTCAACAGATTTCTCAAGCTAAGGGAATTTAGGTCTACTCCATATGTGGATGGAAAAAATCAATAGTATGATCTTGTTGTTGTTTTTTATTTCACTTTGCTGTACTGATAGTTATTCATTAGGATGCAGTTTTCACACTAGACGGCTGTGCATAAAACATGTCCAGTCAGTACATTGCTAGTGAAGTTGTCAAAAAGGATGGTAATCGATGAAAGGGAAGGTGGTATAATGAATGTGGTAGAATTCGTCTTTTATTAACTATTTGTTCTAGTCCTGTGTCTGTCGCGAGAGAGCCGTCACAGCACTGGCTTGTGCCTCAGTTTCTCCTTTGGGTGGCCACGTGCATTCTAAAATCTGTGTCCCAAGGACTGTTTCTGTGGCACTTTCCTGAAAAACAGATTTGTGTATCTCATTACCCCTGTTGCTATTCAGTCGAGGATGTCATCTGAAACCAGGTGAGAAAGTTGATGTAGAATTTCGCATGTCCTGTCATCAAGTGAGGTCCGGGGTGGGTAATGCTTTAATATGCTGTAGTTTAGTTCTTAAAGGAAGACATTGTCTTGGTGTATTCATTTCATTCCTTATTGTTTATTTGAGGAGCTCTGGACATTAATGGCACCCTTGCTCTCACCTTCCTTTTCCTGTTGTCTCTTTTACATTTTCAAGTTTTGGCCATTAAGACTTCCAGGGTGCTGCAGAGTGTTATAGAAAGAGCTGGTTTGTTGGGAGAGCACAGAAATAGGTATTCTATGAATGCTTCTGGAGACAACATGATTTCAAGGGCAAGTGCCAGCACAGAGACGGAACTGCTGACAGGGCTTCAAACGTTTTCTTGTTTTAGATAGCTTTCCAGTGGGATACAGCTTTAGAGCCCAGTTCTGCTGATGGGGAGTCTAGCAAAGCACCTTCTGCCATCCTCGGAAGTCCGCTCCAGCCCATTTTCAAATGTCCTGTCAAATGGAGTTGCCCACTAGATGGAGACACAATATTTTATACATTAGTGGCTATACAGATGGTAATCAAACCCACCAGCTGCTGCCTGCTCTTTCTGGGCACCTCGCCAATTTACTGGCATTATGTTGACTGGGAAGCATACAGTGACACACTTTGATCGAAACGCTTGTATGATGATTTTTTTTTGTTGTAATATTATTGTTTTTTTAAAAAATGATAAAAGAGATCAAGATGTGTATCTTGATCAAAGGGTACTGTTGTCTGCTTCCCCATCAGCAACTTCTAATTTATAGAAATCAGATTGCGTGCAAAGCAATCAGCAAAGGTTTGAGGTCTTTCTTGTTCTCACTGCCAAGACATGCTGACAAGTGAGAAAATTGAAATCAGAGAAGGAAGGGAGAGAACTAGTAAAACACTGGTTGAAATATAATTATTTAAAGTTCACTATTTTAATAATTTTAGAGTTGTAAAAAAATGCAGTTAAAGTGCTCAAATTGGCTATATTACAAGAGCACCTTAAGATCTTTCGCTGATGGAGGATGTTGCTTTGAGATTAATGTATCACTGAGAGACAAATATATCTGTTAAGTTACTTGTTGTCACAGAGAAATAACCTGTCTCTGGTTTTGGGGCCAAGTTTTTCCAAGGTATCTCCTATCAGCTCTATTTCTTCCACACGGAGCTGTGCATCTAGTATGATTTATTAGGGTTGTATACATGATATAATGAACACCTGCAAAGAACATTTAAACCAGTCAGTCCTATAAATGTAAAGATAGTGCGTGCAGAGGGACTATACGGAAAATTTGTCTATTGTATTTGGTAAGGTCTTTTCTCATTAGAGTCTCTAGTACGGTCTTTTCTCTTTTCAGCTCTTAATATTGATTCCTTCTTTAAAAGCCGTTTTTTGTTTTGGATTTTTTAGTCCTTCTAGGTTTAAACAACAGTTAGCAGTTACAGAGAGATATATGTATTTGTGTACACATATTAATTGCGTCAGCTGGAGAAAGACTGTTTTGGTGCATAGGTGAATATTTCTGGCCAACATAAAAACAGAAAGCCAGTGGCAGTGGTGAGAGTTGCTTCACATTCTGCCAAATGTTAAAATCAAAATAAAGAATCATACGACAGGAGGACCTAGGACATGTGACGTTTTGTCTAGATGGAGCAAGGGATTAACGGAGGGAAATAGCCTGACATAGGTAAGGAAGTGAATAAGGCCCACCTCCAGAAGTCTTTACAGTGCCATCTTTGATATGATATTCAGGTTATGAATCTGTTGGAAAAGGAAGTTAAGATTTTGGTTTGGTGACAACAGATGCTGTTGTAGCCACACTAGACGTTCAGCCGCTTCATGCAGTCTGGCATGCTTGGCAGTTGAGGCCAAAGCGGAGTTTGAGACTAGAATAGTAAGTGTACGGTCCAGCATTGCGCTCTGCTCCCAGAGCGGTGAAGGTGGATCTCTTTAGCCTCGCTCCCTCTCCTCCGCATGCGAGACGTTCGACTCCGTTGTTAGCTGCTTCCCATCGCTCCTGCTCTCTTCTTCTGCACATTGACCCATGCTTTTCCCTGAGCTGCTGAAGAAGTCTTTCCTTCCACAGGACCAGTTGAATTCCTGTGTCCTCATCCACTCCGCCTTGCTCTCTATTGCCAGCTGAGCTTTCCAACCATTAGTGGTTTTTCTGCCCTCTCCTCAACTTCTCTGCTTGGCAATCCAGGCGCATTTGATGTTCCCAATAGGTGTTTTCTTCTGAGGGTTAGATCGAAAGACAGCAGCTTCAGAGTAGGCAGTGTCACATTTCTGGGTGTTCCTAAGGTGCTGCTGTTTGGCGTTTGCTCCGGCTAGGTACTTCGGATGTTGCTGGTTAGGAAAGCTGCCAGGGACAAGGTGCTGCTAAAAGGAATAGATAGATAAATCCCTTTGACATCATTGCTTCATTTTTTTCCATCAAAAGCTGACATGTTGTCTTTATCTCATCAGGCAAAGTGTGTGCAAACTTTATGATCACGTTGTCTTTGCCTGTTTTTGTAGAAGCGAGTTTCTCAAAAAGACAAAATGCACGAGGAGAGGAAAGCCTATAGTGTGCAATTGAATCCAGTACCCTTCATATTCACTTATTCTATAGCTGATTCAAGATTTTCACTTCAAAGTTTGAAGCATTTGCTCTTGATTCTGACTTGTGTAAAAATTATGTATGATTGTGGAAACTTGCTTTGAACAAATGTCAGATTTTTGTTGGTTTTGTTACTTGTGTGTGTGTAATTTTCTAAAAGATGAAGTTAACTTAGAGTTTATAAGGGATAAGGAGTTAAGTGAGTGTTGGTTTGTTGGTTTTTTTTTTTATTTGGGGAGAAATTATTCAGTAGAAATGCTTGTTTCTTTTCATGCTTTGTTTAAACAATTTTAGAAATATCCACATTGGTTTATACGATTTGTCATTAGCTTCCTAACAAGTCAAAGCAGAATCAGATTTATGCGCTTTTTCACTAGAAACCATTTCATGCCCCAACAGAAATGGAAATGACTTTTCTCAGAAACCTTCCAAGTCAAAGTGGGAGGAGATAGTCTGTAAGGAGATGTTACCTTCGCAAAAACAACCTCACATCATCCAAGGTGTGGTTGGCTTTGGCAGTTTACCAAGAGGAAGCTTACTAGATTTCAAATCACCCACCAAGCCGAGCTATGCTGAAACAAAGCTTTGTTTAACTCTTGCATTCACCAGACTAACCCTGCCCCTATCCACAGCTGCATTTTGATTTAATGTGAATGACAGTATTATAAGATAGAGTTAAAACTAGCACCAGCAGTCAAGCTGGGGTCCAGCATAAAGAGATTTATGAACAGGTACTGTAATAAGGAGAGCCTGTTTACAACGGGGTATGAAATTCAAGTGTCGCGTAAGGAAGTGGTGGTTTCTTGTGACTAACAGGCTATGGTAAGAATACCACAGATTCAAGCTGTGTAGAAATGCAGTGGTAAAGAAGTACTGATCTCTTAAACTTATGTGGGTTTTTGTGTGCACTGATCAAATATTCTGGTGTTAAAAGAGACTAGTTTCACATAGAGAGGTGACTGAAAACTCTAACTCTGAAATTTGAGAGAAAAATTGGCTTGCTTCTTCATTCCAAAATTGGGAAATGTATGTTAATAACTTAATTTTGATGATAAAAACATGAAAAATAAGTCCCTAAAATAGTGTTGAGTCAATTTTCTGATAAAATAAATTTGTTTTCCCATTTGTGATTAAAATGACCTACAGTAAGATTTTTTTTTTGAACTAGGTGTTAATTAAAAATATGGAAATGGATTTAAAAAACATTGCAGTTCACAGTGGAAGAATTACCATAACTGATTTGTTCTCAGAGCCATGCCTGTTTTGAGATGTTTTTAAGATGTCTAAGTTACTGGTTGTTTTTCTGCATGATTGTTTCCAAAGCAAAATGTGATTCCAATAAAAACAGTAATTGAATTTACAGTCCACAGGACAAATTGTTGTTTTAACAGAAACTTACACACTCAGGCAAAGACTTTATGTTTGAGGTCTAATAACAAAGAACACAAGCTCCTCATTTTTATGTGACCGTATATCCTCAAAAGTTTCCTAATGTAGCATATTTTTTAAAAATCTATATTGTCGTTTTTAAATTATGAGCAATTTTTTTTCCCTCTTAGCTTAGAATCAATATTCTTTAGGTTGGTTGTTTTTTTTTTTTTAATGCAACCTTTTAAATGTTAGAGCAGCTTTTTTTCTGTAGCATCAGCTGGGGGTGAATCAATATAGACAAGCCTATTTACATCTAATGCACCTGAGAGGAGTTTAGAGAGAGCTCATTCCTTTGTCATTCGGTGGTGCGGGAACTTGCCAAGTATGGGGCAGTTGTGCGAGGGGCTTGCCCGTGACCGGCCTTGCGTGGAGAAAATGCTGGTTTCAGAGGAGATGGATAGGAAGGGAAGGCCAATCTCCGTGGTGCCTTTCTTTCACGTACGTTGTACTCAAGTTTAGATAAAGCCTGAAGACTGTGCTTACTGAACGAAGAGAAATCTGGTGGGGTAACGTGCAGCTCCCTAGACACATGCCTGCTCTAACTGGTGTGTACACAGCGTGAGATGTGCTGGAGATAGACACATCTGCTGGAGATAGGCATGTCTACATTAGCATTGTTTTGGCAGTCTTAAGTCTGACCTAAAGCCCTGTGGAACAGTAATAGTCGGTGAGACATTGCTGCATCGCGGAGGTTACACCTGGAAAAAACAGCCCATGATATTGCCAACAGCCTTCTGACTTTTACCGTACGCGCTCAGGGCTGCAGGAGGAACTTGTGCTGTTAATCCCCGCTGAGTTTCTACAGTGGTCCTTTGAATAAAAAAGGGAATATTTCATATTTCCCAGCACCAAGTAAACAGGGAAGCCTGAGTGAGGAACCCAGCTTTCCTAGGTGTAGTCAATGGGAGAGGTAACAGGCTGTGCCTGCTGTGGTTCAGAGCAGGTATATTAACAATTGTTAGGTTCTTAATTTATCTTGGTTGTTCTGAGTGTCTCTCAGGAGATGCAGTCATCTTTGCACTTACTACAAGGAGGGGTTTAGGGGTTTGACAAAGCCCCTAAAGCAGGTGTGATGAATACCATCCCCCTAAGCTATTTAATTCTTACAGGCCGTTTTGTTGCTAAAGGCACACGCTCTCGTGCAAATTGATTTTCAGAGAATATGAGACTGCAGCAAGTCTTTATAAAATGTATGAAGCCTCCTCCCAGAAAGAAGCACCAAAATGCACCTGGGCAAGTATGCTTTCACATTTTTATCGTAATGTTTTCAGCATTCAGATCAGATCTTTCCTGATTAAATGATTTAGAGAAAGAGATGTGCAAGAAGGAAATGTAAAGCTCTGGCCTGATAAGGTGTATGCCACTAAAATATTACACTGCCTGTTGTGTATGGGATCCAACAGAATCTACTTTTATGGTTTTCTAATGTGATCACATGACTAATTAAAAAAAAAACCTTACTTTTAAAAAACTATTTGTAGATCCAGCTAGGTGGTTACTGTGGGAAAGGTTCTTGTGTTGTGGGTTTTTTGTTTTTTTAAATGGCTTGAGATCCCTGTTGAGTATAACTGTACAGCCAGAATAGGAGCTCCTGCTCTTTGCTTGTTTGAGGGGTGCCCTTAAAGTGGAAAGGTTGGCACTTTGAAGAGTCCTGACATGCAAAAGGTGCACTTCCAGGTAGTAAAAAAAAAAATAAAAATCCTTCACCCCTCTTCAAAATCTGTATAAATTGATTTAAAAAGGGTTTTGTTAACCTCAAGCATTTAAAATGGTGAGACAGATCCCCAAAAAATCATGAGAGTTGCTTAAGAATAACTGTTGTTTGGTTCCTTTTGCTTGCAGTCTAGATTTTGAGCTTTCGAGATTTATGGTTTCAATCTTTCCTCTGCAGCCATAAGATCTAGACACTAACTTTATTTTTAAATGAAAGCTGAGATTCTCTTGTAATCCCATAACTCTAGGAGATTTGGCAATGCTAAACAAGTCAATTTAGAGTGACCATTCCAAGGTGAATCATTTAATGATGTGTCCTCAGCATGAAAGCCAACTGGGAAATTTTTTTTTTAATGTCTCTTATTTTGTCTCTAAATAATCTGCAAATTGGCAGCAATAATTGGAAGCTTGGTAAAAGCAGTAGTAGATGACTGCAGCCCAGTAAAATCAGTATTATTTTTTTTCTGGTATGTTAGGATATTCTTAGAGAATCTAGGTATTAAGGGCATTCTGCATTAAGATATCTCTAGAGAAGAAGGCTTTGGTTGTTTTTGTAGAAGCACCCTGTTCTACTCAGTCGAGCATTAAAATTGGCAGCAGTTCCTGGAGTAGCAAGAAAATCCCGGTTGTTGCCCTCATATAGTTACTGAAAACAGTAAGAGGATATATAAAAGCTTTAACTCCAAGGAAAAATATTTATAACTGTGACACTGTGTTTCCTTACAATAATTTATGGGCAAAATGTAGGAAAGGAGGAACACAAGTTATAAATAATATTCTGTATGTAAACATAATGGCAGTAGCAAATTCTTTTTATTTAAAAATTAATATTGATGTTCATTAATATAAATTACCACATTTCAGATGACTCTGATGTCCTTGAGGCCAGATGTCACTGACTGATTTACAGCTTCCTGGGGGGAGGAGGAGATCCTGTTTTGTCAATGTAGGCACCAAATTGCTTCGGATAGCTATTTTAGACTAGATTAATTACTGATGTATTGTCAACAAAGTTGATTCCCATCTCAGCTCAGAAACATGGAAAACTCTCTTTAAAACATATTAACTTGAATTCTGAAATGCAGGAAAAAGAGCTTAAAGTATACCTTTGACTTACTGAACTTTTGTCTCATTTAAGGAATAGTGGTTTGAAAACTCCTGCCCAGGAACATGCACACAGAATTTCCATGTGCATCATTAGCGACTGGGGAACATACTTTAGAGGCCAAGTTTAGTCCCTCACTGATCTTAATTCTGCTTTAAATATTAATACAAATGTGTACAGTGAAGGTGTTCAGAAGGAAGCTCTGCCATCTTGGTCATGCTGCACAGATCATATATCTGGATTAAGTTTTTGAGTGCTTTGTAATATCCTTCAGTCCTTTGGACCTTATGTATAGCATTTCTGCAAAATACGATGGCAAATGTATTTGTAGAGCTACCAGCAGCCTCCCAGAAAGCTCCTGTGGGAACGCTGGTAGGCGATGCCTCAGAAGGCAGGTAGGGTGGGTTTGTTTTGTTTGCATATGATGGCAGGTTACAGAGGGGCAAAAAAACCCCAAAGGCAGGCTGGTTTGAGTCAGTGTGAGACAGTGCATCTCTGTTCATTATTTATTCATTCACATTCAACCACGTGAAATATAGACAGCTAGCAAACCATATCTTGTAAATACCTTTTATTCCAGCAACTGAAATTCAGCACATTTGTAGGTGTGCAGCTGGGCATGCTTAGCATGAATGGCAAACTAATGTAAATCCTATATTAAATATTTTGTTTCATAGCAAATCTCACATATATATATATGAGAGAAAAGTCTGTGCAGGTGTCTGGTAGCGTAAGGTCCTATGGCATACAATTAGAAACTGCACAAGTGATTGGAACATAGAGAGTAACACACAAAGAACACCCTTTTTTAAATGCATCTGTCATTCATATAAAATCAAATCCATATGCACTGAAAGGCCATTGAAAGGCTTTGAAAGATGTTACAAGGTCCATGCTGAATGTGGGGTATTTTTTCCAATTCTTATAAATAATTATTTTCCTATGTTTGGTAAGATTAGCTACAGAGAATTTATGTTAAGACTCTGTGGAGAGGAGTACAGAATTTCAGATAATGTTAAGCTGAAAAGGTGCTTCTAAAATGTTTCTGTGATACAAAAGCCTTGTATCAAAACAGCAAATACACCACCCCCTCAGTCTCTTTTCTCATTTATGAAATAAGTAAGCATAAACTATAAATTCTAATTTTCAGCAAGTATGTTAGTAAATCCAAACTGACCTTGACCTTAACTTTACTAATTTCCAAACTCTGATATTTATTCCTGGAGTAGATTGTTTCCCTTCATACCACATACATAAATACTGCAAACCTTTCCAATGACTTGAATTAGAGTGTAAGTAAATAGCTGGTTTTAATCTACATAATATTTTGAGAGCAGACGTTCTGTGCTATGACTATTAAGATATACCCAGCAGCCATTTGTATAATACTAAAACCTCTCACATATATTATTAAAAGTAATGCTATCAGCCAGGGCTTGTTTTATGCCACAGAAACTTAAATAATAAAATACAGTGTGGATAAAATCTGCAATAATAGTAACTTAAGCAAAATTAATTTAAGTAACAGATAACATCTGGGGGAAAATGTAATGGTATATTGGTAAGTTATGCAAAGCTAATTTTATAATAACTACCACATCTGTGGAACTCATTTATTAGAACACTTTACCAATCTTCTTTCCTGCCATTACTCTGTTTTATAAATTTTCCTGTACACTATTTTATTGTCCTTGCTCTGCCTACATTTGTAAAAAGGTAATTTGCTAGCTCTCAGCAACAAGAAAAGTATGTGGGTTTATGTACAGAACGACACGACCCTTTCTATACTTGCCTCTCTTTATACACACTTTTACTAGAAAGAATTCCAGAGGAAAAGTGTGGCATGGGGCTGCACATTGAGAGCAATGTTTGAACACCAGCTACGGTCCTCAGCCATGACTGCACCAAGGCTTGATGCAACTGGGGTGGGAAAGTAAAGGTGCCACTGAATGATATTGCCCACCTTAATCTCTGCTGGATGCTAGAGCCACCTCTAGCCTCCTCTAGCTTGTCCAGATTTGAGTGGCCCTTTGGCACCCCACCACACCTCGGAATTAGCAAGAATACTGCATTTAAATTCTCCCTCCAGTTTCTTTCAGAGCATCCTTTTATCTGCAGCTGACACTGATATGCCATCTACATTTGTGCCACTGCCTTACAATTTCTTTATGTTTGAATTCTCATGGACCCATTGGACCGCAATATGCAGGAAAATATTGCCAATTAATTTTAAGGCATTATTATCTTGCCAAACTGTTTCTCACATTTCAATAGTTATATTGATTCAAAAGGACACTCTGAGTAATACATCTTTGTCAGAGTGAATAATGCTCACATAATGACAAATCTTCAGGAATTAAAAAAAGGAGGATGAATTTTTTTAATGTAGGTCAGTGGAAGTAATTCACCATAAATTTACTCAGACTTCAGAAACTAGCAACATTTTTTAAAGCCACTGTAACTGTATAAAACTTACTGTGTCTCCTTCTCTGTTTTTAAATAGATTTTACTACACAGCCATTGCTGCTATTAAACATGAGGCTTTGTTCAAAGGAAATACAAAGACTTAATTGTATTTTTTAGAGGAAAGTATTGCATCAGAAGGATTCATTTAAATACGTTTGTTGGCTTCGGGCACTCACCACAATTCATTCGTTCTAATTTTCCCCTGGACTTGTTAAGGACACAATGTATAGGAAGGAGCAATGCAGAATGGCATTTTTAGGTCACTATATTTTGGCTGTAAACTGTAGTACTGCTCGTAAACTTATTATTACTAAACAAAATACTTCATATTCTACATTGAAGTTTCATAGTCTTTTAAAAAAACTTTTGGCTGAATGTTGAGACTATTATGGCTCATTAAAGAGACTAGTTCTGCTGTAATTTAGTTATTTCTTAATGATCCAACGGTTATTATTAGACATGGAACAGATGAGTAAATAATGGCTCTCTTTAAAGGACGCAGTGAAGTAAAAGTATTATTCTAAAACTGAACCTCTGAAAAATCTTACCCATGCTACAAAAAGGTATTTGATCAGCCAGGAATTGATTTTAAAAACCCAGTCTAGTTTTTTACATTATTTAATTTTTTTGAAATTTGGACTGGAGGGAATAAATGGAATAATGATCTAATCTAAATAAAGAAAATATTTTGAGTGAATAGTTAACTAACTAAACAAAAAATATTATTTTAAGGAAGAAGAAAATAATTGTGAATTCTCATCCAATTCAGCTAATATTTTTAGTAAGAAAATATAAGGTAAGAAATCAGAGAAAAATGGAAATATTTGCTAAATCAAAGGAGCTCTAGTTTAAAACAAATTAGAATTTGAAAACAAAGCTTTTAGAAAGAGCAACATTTAGCTCAACTTAAGGCTTTTTCATTTTGATGCAAGAACAAAACTTTCCTTTTGTGAGTCTGTAGGCACTAGCACAGTGCTGTAAAATTTGAGTCACAAGTGATACAGGAGAATTCTTCTGTAAAATCTGTTTTTCTCCTCATTTAAATTCTGGAAATCTTTCTGTCAGCATTTTGGGTTCTTATAAACATGGGCTAATACTGTCTACCTTTTTTAGTGAGCTCACACATGACAGGGAATCTTGAACATAATGACAAAGTCCACATACAACTTCTGAAAAGCTTTTAGGACTACAAAAGAAATTTTTAATGCAATAAAGTACAATGACTAGGTCTCACTGTTTATTTCCAGGTTTTGCTATCACTTTTACAAATGTATAGAACTTTTAATATTTTCAGCATGTTTAGCTATAGCAGGTAACTAAATAAACCAAATATCAACCTAGCTATGATTTCAAAGGTGTGAGGAAGTTAATTTATGGGAGCTGCAATTACCGTGATGTGAATTAATGTAGCTGACTTACACTATCCAAGGAAAATCATGTTTGTAATAGCTGACTCAGAACTGGAACATCTGGCTGGTACTCTCGGTGGGCACTTCGTGTTGTAGAGGCCCCAAACATACCATTTTAGTATTATACCCTGTTCCTTGCTTTGTCAGAAATGCCTTTTTTCACCCTGTTTGGCATGTATGTTCTCTTCATCCATTTTTTTTTTTAAAAAAAAAAAAAGACACAAAACCTTGTCTCTTTAGAGGACACAGGGCTGCCTTCTGCATCACTCACGAGAGCCCGAGCATGGACTAAGTGCTGCATCCAGCTACTCCAGGGGGGAAAAGCCATTTCCTTGTCAGAGCATTCCTGGAGCCACAGTTCTCACGCCAACAGAATAACAGTGAGGTTCCCGTGTTCACAGGAAGGAGAAATAGGAGCAAGTTGATGAAGCAGCAAAACTTGGACCGTTAGCAACTCTTAAATTATAGTCACATATTAAAGTATTTTTCTTAGGGCCTTATTTGATGCGATGTCACTACAACTTTACTCCAACTGACTCCTTTGATAGAATACCCTAGAGGTCAGCTAGGCCCTTTAATTCCAAAATGCAACAAGATCCGTGTTCAGAAGTGACAAATTTGCATTGAGAAGACTGCATGTTACCTAAGCACTGTGTTTTCTAAACTTAATTATCCACATGAGTAAGAAGCTGTAGTGTTATGAAATTATGAAAATCATCTGTTCTTTCCAAGTATTATAAAGAGGGCCTCTTGAGATACAGCTAGAAATTAAAACTGATCTATAATCATTTTCAGCATGCTTTCCAGTTCTGAGCACCTGGATAGTAACAAAAAAGGTATTGTTTTTTGTTGTTTTCCAGCCGTTTCATTTCCATTTAAAAAAAATGTGCAATAAACCTCTGAGCAATAATTAAATCTGAATAACTTTTTTTTTTTTTTAATGCTGCCAGTCTGTGGTTGAACTTGCCCAACCTGCAGTTCCCCCCTTGCCTGCTCTGCTGGAAGAAGGCATATCTTCAGATATCTATTCGTCATTCATAATATCACCAACAGCTGCAGAGACAGGATCTAAGGTATAGACTTTTGTTTCTTTTTTTTTTAAAAAAAAAAAAAGCTATTTTTCTATATTTCTACCTTATTTATTCTCATTGGAGCCCAGCCACTAACAAGATTTATTCTCCAGAATATAGCATGCATTGCCTTCTAAGATTGTATGAAATTACTTTTAATGCATTAATCACTCAGCAGAGGACGTTTATTTGAGTCAGCATCTCTGGGCTCTCGCCCCATGCAACTTCACAACCTCAGGATCTGCCTGGCCTGGGCAGTGAAAGAGAGACACTGACGGTCTCTGTCAGAGCAGGAGTTCTCAGAAGCAGGCTTCATGTATTGTTGCATGTCTTTGGGGCTGACGCTGTTTGTAGAGAGCAGGAGGATGTTCTAACTCACACATTTCTTGTGGATGGTTGCTGCTAGGGTTCTGATCAAGAGTGTTACCTGGAAGAGCCCTGTCCAGAGCCAGAGTCCTTTGAGGCAGATGCTGTGGCTGGTGTCACTGCTGAAGACCAGAAGTCCCCAGCAAGTGAAATCCCAAATGAAATTATTGGCAACCTTGAGGTACTATTACTAGACAGCTATTCGCTAATTCTGTCTGTGGTTAATTAGCTAGTTCAGCCTTAATGAATATAAACTGTATTCGTGCTAAAGCTGGCAAAAAGCACATCCATATGCTGTAAAAATGTGAATTAGCCTCTATAAATAACTCCTAGTTTAGTCAGCTTACATGTGATAAGATAAAAAATATTCAGTAATATAACAACATACATCTTCAGCATTACTATGTGTTAAGAAACATGGGCCAAATCCTGCTCTCAGTGATGTCAGTGATAAAATTCCTTTTCGGAGGTTCAGGATCAGCTGCTGTGATGGAGCATATGCAATGTGTGCTTGCTATAAATTGTTAGATGCATCTGTGTTACACATCCTTCAATCTGTGTAAGAAATAACGCATTTATTCCAATTCTAGACTTCATTTGGTAGGTGTGTAACTACACAAGAGCTGCCTTAATGGAACAGATCAGGTTTCAGTATGTGGCCTGCAGGCTCTGAGGAGTCCATGAGTTCATCCTATGGGCTTTGTGAAAGGGAAAGAAGCTATTGTCAGTGGACTTAAATTTCTTGTAAGGTGATCTGCTTCTCTACAGGGAGGTCGGTAAATTGAAAGATGCGGAAAGCCAGCAGAGTAGATAATTGTTATTTTCTAAACTGCTCCCTCAAGCATATGAAATTATTGAAAGCGAACCAGCTAGAACTCAGTTCCACCAAGGAACTGGTGGAATTTGGTCTTATTTCCAACAACCAGGTGGCACTAGGCACTTTAAACTCCAGATATAGCACATTGGACACTGTTGGCCAAGCAGAAGTTTATTAAGTATCTAGTATTATCTGAAAATACTATGATATTGATAAATTGCTTTACATGGATTCTGTATGAATGGGGAATATAAATTAGAATAATGATGCTATCATTACATCTACCTATTTGATGTCATATTCCATTTCAACATGTCTTTAGAAACGGGAGAGAACCTGGCCTATGTTGTCTTCTTCCTGTCCCTACCTACAGAAAAAATTAAATGCCTGATTTTCACTTGACCTTGATTTCATCAGTATCAGAGCTAAGAGCTTTTTTCATTAAAAAAACTGCACAGATGAGAAAAATGCTTTTTTTTCTTCTTCTTCTTTTGTAACTCTGGTTATATACACAGAAAATAACTTCCTTTTAGTTTTTAAAAGTCTTCCACCAATGTATCTTTTTCACCTGATTTCCCAGTTTCTTGACCTCTGAGATAATCTTACTAGATTTTTACCTAATACATGGTGAGACTCATACCATTTTGTTGTTATGTGTGAACTGTGATTTCACAATCTGCATTATGTCTCCAGGGAACATAAGGCAGCTATTGCTCTAGTTGAGTCTAGAAAACAACTTTTAGTCTGATATCACAGTGCTGACACTTGGTGATCACAACAGTGGCCATAGTGAAGCATGGTGGCAGCTGATTCTCACTGAAGATAGAATCAGAGACAGAAGGATGTAAAAACTGGAGAAGAAAAGGCAGCTGGGGTGGCTGGGAGAGGATTAGCCGGGAGGCTCAGCAAAGCAACTAAGTATACGTATAATGTAAAGAGGTAGGGGTATATTTGTGGATACTTGAGGATGGATTGAATGTGAGGAAGGCCATCTCCAAAGATACAAAGTTGAGATAGAAATTCCAGCTTTTTGATGCTAACCTGAGCTACTGAGAACTTTGAAAACATTTTAGCTGTGGTTATACGTTGCTAAGTTGCAGTCTAGCACTAGTAGGGATTTCTAGGGCTGGCAAGCCAAAAAATTCCTGAAACGGCAAGTTACTGCAAGCTTTTCTGGGCCAAATCCATTCACTTTATCAAAATTAGATGAAGTCCATTAAGAATGTAACTCTGAGTTTTGGAACTGTTTATGTAGAGTCTGTAAAGGACCTTTGAGCCCGTTCCAGTTGTTTGAACAAATCTGTGTGACTCTTGGAAAGACTGTCGTTGTACTCCTTGCACTTCTCATGTATTTTTGCAGTGATGAATGCTGATATTGAGAAATATACATAAATTCCCCATAAAAGCCCAGTATTTGTCACCTTTTTTCCAGTGATCCCACATTTCCAAATGGTATAGAATTAAAGACTGCTACACATTATCGCTGCCAAAGATTTCACTAAAATGTGTCACAACCCTTGTACCTTCCCCACAATGTTACCTTGTAAATTAAACACCCAATGTTTACAGCGTTCTGGATTTCCAGAATGAGATACACGTTCATAATTGTGTTTGTAATTAAGACAGACAAGCAACATCACAGAAATATGGTTTTTTATTGTTCATTTTCAGTAATGCTTTCTAATTCGAGCAACGTTTCAATAAAATGTATTGCACTAGAGAGCAAACATCTGCAGCAAAGGAAAACAGTGGCAACAACCAAATCCCAAAGCAATTTTTCTGATTTGGTGTTTATTGGTAAAGGCTGTCTGAGAATACAGGCAAATTAGCCTATCTCCCCGGACGAGGTTACATGAGAAACGGCTGTCCCAGATCACTTCCTGTTCATGGCAGTCATACCGTACGTCGGAATTGCGCACGGTAATACGATACAGCGTTATCACATAAGTACAGCCTGAAACACCGTCATGTCTGCAAAACAGGAAGATGTGTAGGATAATGTCTGTCTTACTGCACACTACAGTGTGTCAAACCCACAAAGACAATGTGCAGCCGAAGATAGCTCTGTCATAACCACTTTTTTCTTCTGATTTTCTTTACAGGCGGAGATAAACGAAAAGCTGCAAATGCAAGAAGCAGCTTATGCTTTGAGAACAGACAAATTAAAAAGCCCTAAATAGCCAGATCAGAAAGGTGATGTTGAATTTTACAGAAATCGGACAGTAGGGGATGGCACGCACAGAAGACTGGCTCCCTGCCTGAACGTAATTATTTTTGTATGAAGGAAAACGGTTCTGTTGACATGTACCTAGAAATAGTTCATCCTAGTTCCTCAAATTCACTGTGTTCTGCCAGTGCTGTTGTTTAGTTTAGACTTAAGATTATAAACAGAAGGATACGTAATTAAAACATGTTGAAGCTCAGTTTATTTCTGAATAGAAATCCTAATTTTAAAAAAAACAGCTGTAGTTTCATTCTCTTTCCTTTTTCTGGTTGTGAAATAGATCACAGTTTCTGCTTTACACCTATGGCTTTTTTTTCCGGAAATTTTGCTGGAAGGAGAATACATAGAGAGGAAACATCATTTTGAGGCACTGCAGATAAACCAAGGAGAGAATTCAATTAACATGTAATTACACACTTTTCACTGTAGTTATTCATTAACAATATGTATGTTATTTCATTTTAAATTGTTTTCTAAGCTTTAAAACAAATTTAATATCTTACACTTCTTTATTTCCACCATGTTAAAATCGTGTAAACAAAGAGTTTGCACTTTTACGGTATTCCCAAGAAGAGTTCCTTTTGATTTCAGTGGAAATTTTTCTGGAACGCACGTAACCTTTCATCTGAGAATGTTTCCATATTTTGTCAAGACGTTACAGAAATGTTTCAAACTTAAAAGGAATCTAACCAAATAAATGACCTCAGAAGAACCGGTTTAACATCTGTGTTTCCAAATCTTAGCCAGTATTAATCGTTGCATTACAGAACTCTGTGCCCTGGAAAGCACGTTAAAGCCAAGTCGTGGCTTTCACGCATCGGAGCTGGGTTGGGTTACAGGTTTAGCGGAACCTTTGAGAAATAGAGCGTTTTCTCCATTTCCAGTTTCGTGTTTGCTCCCCGCTAAGTAGAGCTGGGGGTTGTTTCCTTTCACCCTATGTTTTACGGTGGTGATGAAAAGACTTTGCAAGCCTGACTCAGCCTAATCC
>NW_009623334.1:0-228 GCF_000690535.1 Cariama cristata
ACCCCCGCTCGCCCAGCATCCCCACGCAAGGCCCCGCTGAAGCACCTCCACGGGGGGTGTACCGCTGCCCCAGCCTGGGAGACACAGACTCGAAGCAGGGCCTTCCCTCCCCCACCATGTCCCCATGCAGACCCCGGAGAGGGCCTGAGCCCCCCACGAGGGACACTGACACCAGTGTGTGTGATGTGGACACAGGGCCGGTGCCTACACCCCTCTGACACGGCTGGC
>NW_009623334.1:373-11089 GCF_000690535.1 Cariama cristata
CAGCCGGTGGGGGAGAGTTACGCAGCCGAGGCCTGGGCTCACGGGGTCCGCGTGGAGCCGGAGGCTCTCAGTCGGTCTTTCCGAGAGGCGTACGGAGCCCAGAGCCGGCGCTTCCCCAACTACGGCCGGGGCCAGGGGCTCAGCTCCCAGCAGTGGTGGGTCGATGTTGTGAAGCAGACCTTCAGGCTCTCGGGCGTGCACGAAGACAGAGTCCTAACGCTGATAGCGGAAAACCTCTACCGTGACTTCTGCAGCGCCCGCAACTGGGAGGTGCTGCCAGGAGCCAGCGAGACCCTGAGCCAGTGCTGCCAGCGTGGCTTCCGCATGGGGGTTGTCTCCAACTTCGATAACCGGCTGGAAAACATCCTCTCCCAGTGCAACCTGCGGCACCACTTTGAATTCATCCTCACCTCCGAGGACGTGGGCTTTGCCAAGCCAGATGGTAGGATCTTCGAGAAAGCCCTGCGCCTCAGCGGGGTCCCCCCGGAGCTGGCAGCTCACGTCGGGGACGACTACACCCGGGATTACAAGGCAGCCCGAGCCGTGGGCATGCACGGCTTTCTGCTCCGGGCTGCTGGGCAGGGCACGGAGCCAGAGGTGCCCCCGGAGCACATCCTGCCCATGCTCAGCCACCTCCTGGCCCTTATTGAGAAGGGGTAGCTGCGTTTCGGAAGAGAACCAGTGGTGCTGCTGAGCGGTGAACCAGTCCTGGCGTGGGATTTCTTGCTGCCAGTTGGGCAGGGAAAAGCAGCAAGCACTTCTAAGGGCTTGGAGCACTGCTGTCTGCAGAGCAGGAAGGCTGTAAATGCAATAAAATGTATCTGATGCTCAGCATTGGTGCTGATGTCTTTCATAACTCTAAAAACACTACGGAAGAGGGTCAGTGGCAGTGTTGTCCCCTAATGGAGTTGGGGACTGGGTGAAGCTGCAGTCCAGAAGGTTCATTCTGGCAGGAGATATGAAGGCAGACATTGAGGTTCATCCCTTAAGCCCCCTGTGCAAGCCCATCAGCATAGCTGGGGCTGGGCCCCTCCCAGGGAAGGTCTGCCCACACAGGGCCCCCAGGGAACCCACACATGGGCCCTGCATGCCTCGGTGTACCCCAGGTTTGCCACCTCACCAACATCCCTCTCTTCCCGACAGGACTGGCCAGGAGGCAGCAGCAAGCCTCCTGCAGTAGGCAAAACAGCCTGGAGTTGGGCAATTTCACTTACTATATTGCCAATTAACAAACTTTACTGATTTGGGTATTGAGAAATAAAGATGAGAAATTTCAAACAATTCAGGAAACACCTTTCCTGCCCTCCTCCCTGGCTCAGCTTCAGTCCAACACCTCTCCTTCCCTGCTCCCCATGTTTTTTGCCATGTTACACTCACTCCCTGACTCCCTTTGGTAAGGCAAGGAGCAGCTTGGGTTAGGTTTCTTTCTGCTGCTCCTTGCTTTTTACTCCTCTGCTCTGACATCGGCTCCTCCACAGGTCACAGCCCCTCAGGGGTGTCCTTGCCCTGGTGTGGGTCCCCCATGGGTCACAGCCCCCTGCCCTGTCCCTGCTCTGGCATAAGGCAGCTCCTCCCAAAAGTGTATCCATCTCCAGCTGTGTCCCAATGCTGTCCCTTTCCATGTGCCTCCTCCCTGCCATTTCTCCGAACACATCTCTTAATATTTCTCCTGTTTTCTAAAGCCCACTGTCAAGCTGGAAAGCTGGAATTCAATGATTTACCTAAAAGCAGCTGGCAGAGCCAGGCACTGCCCTGACCCCTTGCCCCGGCATGGCAGACACAGGGTGGCTGTAGCCTTCAGGAGGAGAGGGAAGCCGCCGTAAAACATGTGAAGAACAAATGTAGACTGAAGGCAGGTCTTGTCTGAACACCACTCCACACAAGCCAGTAGCCCTGTCTGGGCTCCTTTCCCCCATAAAGGCACTGTATAGTGTATATACAGTCACTCTCTATATAATTGTATATTCACCCCCCCCAGCGAGTGCAATGCTTCGCTCACTGGACAAGTGAGATGCTCTGGTGTGCCACGGCAAAGACAGGATAGAGGGGCTCTGTGAAGGTCTCCCTGTGGGAGAAGAGGATGGCGCAGGAATCGGGGTCATAAAAGAGCACTTCCCCTCCTGCAAAGTCAACCAGCACCCCGATCTTGGCCGGACACTTGATCAGCTCCACCGCCTGCGGGTGCCCAGCGTGCAGGAACCTGAACTCCTTGTCGTAGCGCGAGAAGACCCAGGAAGCGGCATTGAAGCCCAGGCGAGCTTCGTTACCAGACCCCTTCCGCGGCAGGGAGCTGTAGCAAACCCCCAGCTTGTAGGCGCAGCTCTTCTCCACGCTGATCTTCCACGCGCAGACTCCCGAGTGGAAACCCGCAGTAGTCAAAGCATTGGGCCAGTGGTCAAATCGCTCGGGGCAGTCCAAGTCCACCTTTGCTTTCTTGGGGCTGAAGGTCAGGGTTTTCCTGTCTTCTGACAGGCTGAGGTGAGGGCTGACAGTTTTCTCATCGATGTGAATCTCCTGTGAGCCTGCAATAGAAGCCACACGGTGAGCTCTGGCTCGGTGGCCCCTGCCTGAAAAAGTCATGGCCATCAGAGACACAGTTGGCTTCCCTGGGGTGACACCGTGTTAGGGGCCCAGGAGCTCCCTGCAGCTTCCCCTCTCAAGCCAGGGCTAGAAGAATGCAGAGACTTAACAAAGCCCAGATTTCACCACCCTTGCACTAGAACTCGTGCAGGGTCAGAGAAAATGCTGCTCATCTTTCTCTGCCTCTGGCCTGAATCCCCACAAAACAGAACTCGGCACGTTCGGTTCATCCTGCTTTTGGGAGAGACCCAAATCTGAGCCCCCGTCCCTTCCCACCCCCACTGCGGGTGAGCAGGACCTGACTTCTCCTCCCCCAGCCGGGGCCAGTCAAGGGCCTGCGAAGGACGGCAGGGCTGTTTGCAGAAAACCTGCAAAGCTGGTAATACAGGAACGAGGAGGAAGGGAGAGGGCTGGGCAGGGGAAATCCCTTTCCTCCTATAAAGCCCAAGTCAGCAATCAGCCCACCCTGAGCATGCTGGAGGGAGGTGGCACCAGAGATGAGCATGGCCATGATTTGATTTGGTTTTGCTGTGAATTAAGGGGCTGCCCAGCTGCCCTTGTGCCACAGCACAAACCCAGCAAGCTGCAGCCCTGGGTGAGAGCCAGGCTGGCCCGGAGGACTCCGGCACCCGTGGGCTGACAGCACCCAGCACTGCTCGCCTTGCCCTGGCTGCACGCTCCCCTCGCCAGACCCCTCAGCGGGTCTGCAGACTGGCTGCAAGTGCTGAATAACTGCACAAGCGTTTCCCTCGCTCTGTCAATTTGCTAAGCAAAGAGACCAGGCTGATGCCCAGCTGACTTAGTGGCTCCTGCGAACCTGCGGGTGCCCCTCCTTGCCCTGCCTTCCCCCACACCCTCACTTCATTCATTTTAGGTCTTAAACCACCACGGCAGCCAGGCTGAGGCAGGTGAGTCATTTGTTCTCCCAGCTCTCCCAAGAGCTCTACCATATCACGCCTGCTCCGGCCATTTCCCAACCACCCTCTGCTCAGCATCCAGCACATGGCAGGATGAAGCCCTTAAAGAATCAAAGCGTTAACGTGGCAGCCTCAGTGGGGTCATTCTGGAGCCCGACCTGCTCCAGCACCTACACGGACCCAGGTCAGCATCCCTCCGACCAGCGAGCAGCACCAAACAGCAGCAGTGCTGGCCGAGGGGTTTCCTAGGACAGGACCTGCCCTGGTGTTCCCCGGCAGGAGACGAACCGAGGCTGAATTATTACTTTGCACAATGTGGAAGTGCCACGCACTCTTGCACATTATGTGGAAGCTATTGAGGGCCACAGCGAGCAGAAAGAGGAGCTGAAGACAGATTCCGCTTCCAGCTGAAGCAGACAACCTCATTCATTGGACGATTTATTTCACCAAGCAGCAGCCAAACGCTTTGCAGCGTGCCTGCCCGCCACGCTGTGCCCTCCATAGGTCTCCACAGCTGTATTTGCCCACGCTGCCTATTTGTAGGTTGACTTCCCAGGAACCCAAACGCTGCTATGAACTCACAGAAAATGGAGGAGTACGAGACTTTATCTTTCTCTGACAGAAGAAGGGCACTAAACCTCGTATTGTGCAATGCACATCTAACCTAGGTACAGGGTTGCATTCTGGTATTCATGTACAGGGATCATCCGCACGAGGAAATACCACCCCAATGACACCCACGTAGCTTCATTGTGAATTATGATTACAGGGGAGTGTCTGAGGGAGGGGAAGCACGGCAGAGTAACAGCAGGGTAATTCAGATCAGCAAATTTTCCCACAGAGACAAGTGTTTTGTCACGATTAAATCTGCTCTCCAGATATTCCCATACGTTCTGATGAACAATTCCACTGGGAATTCATTTCACCCCAAAATCTATTTTCTCTGTGTACAGTACTCATTGGAGTGGCTCTGCCACTTTAGAGAGACAAGGGATGCCAAGTAGGTAAGTTAATACGGTTAACATCTCCGTCGAGTACGTATGTGTTAGCTGCAGCACATTCTACTACTTTTAAAGATCCAAGTTCCCATTTCCAAACAACTCATATATCTGAAATTAAAATCCTCGTAGCGAAATTTAGGCACCAAGATGGAATCCAGACCCAGCCTGGTCCCTGGGGCAGAAGGTCACCATGGAGCAGCCCAACATCTCAGTCTGTGTCACTGTTGCAGAGGGTCCTCCGTCAGCTCTCCAGTCAGCAACACCACTTGCCTGCCCTCCAGCAGGACTAACATGGGTGGCCGTGAACCGAGATCCCTCCCTGAACGGTGCCAGGAGATTTACATCATCTCTTGCTTTAAGGAAGAAGCTGCCAACCCCAACGTAAGCGACACAGAAGCCTGGATGCCAAGTGAAGACATCAAAGGAACCATGTTTGGTTTTGAGAGTGAAATGGAGGTTCTTTTGCCTGTTTTTTGTTTCCAAGTTTTTGAGAGGCGACAGGGCAAACCATCAAGGCTAGGAATTTAACTCTTTTGAAGCAAGTAAACAAGACTGCCACCTGTTCAACTACCTTTGGGAGGAGGGACCACCAAGTGAAACACAACATTACTGTGTCTTAATGAAAGCTAGGACCACTGCAGTTAATATTAAATCTCTAAGGCTAGGTCCTGGGTGAACTATGGACTAGTGAGATAAGCAAGGATATGGCAGGCACTCTCAGCATGCAATAATGACATGTTAAATGTAACCACAAAATAAAACAAAACAACAAACCAGAGTGTAATAATAGCACCAACAGACCCACTACTAGGATCAAATGCCTTTGAGTCATTATATTCAACAAGGATGCTATTGGGAAAGGAATCCATAAAAAAACCATGTCACAACAAAGAGAATTTGGGAAAAGTTTCCTGCATGACTTGACAGCTCTGAACATCTGCTGAGAACCTGCTCAACTTTGCCAATGTACAACTGCAGGAGTCTGCATGACTGCCAGCACTCAAAGACTCAAAATAAAGGGAAATTAATCACAAAGGGAGAGCAACACCAGAGTTCGCAGTAGAAGAAACAAATGACGGTGTTGTCTGGTATGCCCAGATTCTGGAAAACACAAGAGCAATAAAAGCCAAAAGCGTGTACTTTGGAGAGGGACCTGGAAACAGGGAAAAACTGTGAACTGCTCATCAGCATCAAGAGCAAGATGAGCAAAAATCAAAAGTTGATGCAAAAGCTTTGGGAAGATGACCCCAGGGATTGTTCAGGAGGTGGCACATGGGACTAATGTTTTCAAATTGTGAAGGATATTGCCACCTTTGAGGAACAAAAAATACATTTAAAACCTTCTAATGATGGCCCGCAAGCAAAAGTAAAAGCAAACATTTCACAATCGGCAATTCAAACAGATCACAGCCGGAAGAACAACTTCAACAGAGCTGACATCAACCTGGTAAAACCGTACCCAGAGCACGTCCCTGGCCTGACAAACGCCTCCGATGCAACCTCAGCTGTACAGCAAGAGCTGAACCAGCTCACCAACGTCTCTAACAAACCACCAGCTCGTGCACGGCCACAATCTCGACTTACGATCAGAAAGCTACGGCATTTACTCACTTCTCATTCCCGCATGTCAGAGCACCTCACAGATGCCATGCGAGAGAGTTCACTCTCCTTTAAACTCACCAGCAGGCCAAGGCTAAACGTGGTGAAGAAGAATTTCTGTGACAGAGATTCCTACAGCAGCATCGGCTTCACTGCTGTCACCAAGTGACCCAGGAAACAGCAAAAGAAACCAAGTGAGGTTAAGCCACAGAGCTGATAAAAGACACAGCCTTTTCAAACTCCAGCTCTCCCCTTAGCCACAACCAACTGCTTTGAGCCCCTGTCCCCTCTCCCAAACCTCCTAGAGCTGCTGCTGCCCTCCTGGCTGGGGGGGCTCCAAGCAACTGGCAGGGGCTGGGACAGCAAAGCGGGCAGGACACAGCATGAGGATGTTTTGACACAGCATCAGGATGTTTCTTTGGGCACAATGTGAATGAGTGCGCAGGAATCCCCAGACAGCGTGAGACCTGAGCGAGACACTGACCTGCGATGCAGCAGAGAACAGCAGAGGCCCATAGGCGATGCAGCAGTGGACTCTGAACACACGTCTGATTAAAGTTTAACTTCAGGGACTCTTGTGGCTCCAAGATTCCCTCCGCCACCTCTGTCCTAGCAAAGGAAAACAAGAAGTATTTTGAAATATAACGATTTATTGACCAGTGCTGGGAGGTGTTTGTAAAGATCAGTAGGATGCATGGCAGAAATATGAGCTGGAGCAGTTGCAAGAGGAGCGCTGGCTGCGGAGAAACTACAGCGGGGGTTTCTAGACAACCTCTTGTCCTAACTGATACGTTCGGTTGGCTTTGATTACAGTCCCTTCTGAAAGGACTTCAGTGTTTTAAAATACAATGCCAGTAGCATGAGTCAACAGGCTCCTCGCTCAGCAGACGCAGAACAAACGTGTCTCAGAGCAGCCATCAAGGTACAAGAGGAACACAACAGAACACAATTCTGCAGTGAGAGAATCAGATTTCCCTCTGTGTCAACAAAGCCTCCCTGTCAGAGCAAAGGGAGACGCAACAGGAGAGCGAGTCGGGACTCCAGGTTTCATACAGCATAGCAAGGAGACTGAGGATTTGCTGGGTTCCTGTGGCCTGCAGCACACACGTGAACTTATGGTTGTAAGTAAAGGCTCTGGCACAGGCTGCTGGTGATGATTTCTTACTCTCCACAGGCAGGCTCCAGGCAAAAATACTCCTGAAAGTCCTCTGGGCAGCAACGTCCAGCCAGTGCCAGCTAGCACCCTTGTAGCGGCCACGGAAATAAATGCCTGTAAAAATGCAGCCACCGAGCTGCCTGCTCAAGGAAGGGCAGCCCAACCTTACTGATGACGACTGCCAGAAATGCTGACATCTGCACTTGGTTCTCCCCTCCGTCTAACCTGCCTGTCGGGGAAGGAGGCCGTGTGAGCACGGAGCTTGGGCATGTTGTCCCTCTGGGCGATGCTGGGCCAGCAGCACCCCAGGCCCGAAGCACCCCAGCTTTCCAGGCGGACCATCCAACCTCCGGCCAACAAGCCAGGGACAGGCTTGTTCCATCTCCCAGGGAGCCGTGTGGAGTTTTCTAAGGAGCTGGAGAAGCTCTCCCGTAAGCAAGGGCCAGCAGATCTGGTAATGCCTCTGGGGAGACATTGCACACAGAGCGTTTCTGGGTGCCAAACTGCTCCGTCTTGAGCTGCAGCACAGCACAGGAAGCAGAAAGAAGAGGTCACACTGGCACCTCTGTGTTCTGTCCTTGTCCTCAACAAAAGCAGCGCGAGGGAGGAAAGAGGGGGTGTCACCTGAGCAATGGCATGTTGCTCACAGTGGGAGCCATGGACGGTGCAGGCAAGCTTGGAGCAGGGGTCAGGGAAAGGACCAGGAGCAGCCAGGTACTAACCTCTCGAAGATCTCTTGTTCTGCACACTGGGGACAAGGAGAGAAACAGTCATCACAGCTGAAATCCCCACAGAAAAAATCCCAAACACAAGCTGGGGTACAGCAAACCCAGGACCCAGGGAGCACTGTTCTCGTTCCTGACCCAGAGAAACCACTCCTCACCCCAACGCTGGCCCTGGGGAGCAGGGGGAGCGTCCAACATCCATTTTCCTCAGCTGCAGCGCTTTCCATTCCTTGACTCAGAAAATGAGTGGGAATGACTAAAGGCAATACATCGCCTACATCTAGCTAGGGGTAATGTCTGCTGCACCAGTGGGACTGGGTGGCTGGGTGACAAATAGCTCGAGAAGGGCATGGGAGCATCCAGACAGCGCCTGTCACCACTCCGCTGTGTGTGCAACTGGTGTGAGAGCAGAAGACCACAAGTAGAGCTGGATCGTCTGGCGCAAGGGAAACGCATGGGAGAACTGAGGCAGGTAGAAAGTCTTGGGCCCACAAAGAACCAGCTCTGACTCCATCCTTCTGGCAGACACCAGCCTGTCTGCATCTGGGAGCTCTCACCTCTGCACCCTGCCTTGCCCAGAGTGTGAAAACCCCAGCCCTGAGGTCCCCCCTCCTCCCTTTCCCCGTAACGGCATGCTGCAAGAACATCCTGTGCTTGCAGCAAACAACCCCCAAAGCTTTCAGTACAGGGTGAAGCTGCAGAGGACCTAAGCCAAGAGTCAGATGACCTTGTGATCAGTCCCACTTGTTTCTGTACCCACTGGCAACGGTGCATTCTCAAGGTACAGCCCAATTAGCAAAGTGATAGGAAAATATTTGATCCCTGCTCAAATATGAGTTGCGGGATGCTCTACATGCCTTTCACTTCCCTGTGACGTGACACCTATCGATTCCTGATAGACACAAGAGAGAACGTATCATCCCTATTTCCCCTCTACTACGTGGCAAAAGGAGAAATTGAGGGTCTTACTGTTTTCTGCCACAGGTATCTGATGGATCTTGCTTTCCAACCTCTGCTCTCTACAGTGAGGCCACAGCACAGCCAGCTAAAGTGCTGGGCAGGACAGAAGCTGCATTTCCCACCAAAGGAACAGCCATCTACCTTCTGTCCATGGGATCGGTTCTGATTTTGAAGCAGAGCCGCGGCTCCTCTCTTCACAAAGTTACACGTGGCAAGCAGAGGCTAAGAGCAAGGTGGTGCAATGCCTGCCTGCTCACATCTCAAATGAGAGGAATCGCTTGGGTAAACCGAGACAATTTAATAGCCAGAAAAGGAACTGAGCAAAGGGAAGCATGGGCTGCTTTGCACAGTAAATATCCCAAACGGAGGTATGCCAGACAACAGGACAGACTTTCAAGAAGAGCTGCAGGTGCTCCCAAGGGTCACATTTTGATTAAAACTAGACAGAACACTAGAAAACTGGTGACCCAATTAACTGCTGTAAGAGCAGCTCTCAACCCATAGCTGTCCTGGCTGTCAAGCCTAAGGGCATCTGAGAGTTGGCAGCTTCAAGCCAAGAGCTTGGAGACCTGAGCTTGGGTGGTTCTGAACCTCACTGCAAGCAAAAGCAGAATTGGGCAGAGCAGATGCTCTAGGAACCACTGGGAAACCACAGGGACCAAGTGAAAGAGGTTCCTTGAGCTATACCTGCAAACGTAGGTCCTGTCCAACTCTGCCTCCTTGCTGTAAGTGGAACGAGTTGCTGAACACCATATTTAAGCCTGAATATCATATTTAAGCCCCATAATATCCATGATAAAAAGTCTAGGTCACCTCTGGGCTGACTGACCTGTCCCTCAGTACAAGGAGCAGTACTCACCACCAAGCCCTGGTCATCCAGGTTGGTGATCACGTCCACCAGGTAGGTTCGGAGAGCAGCCAGCTTCTGCAGAGCATCAGTCCAGTGCACCTGCTGGGTCAGGATGCTCTGGTGCGCCCGCTCCTCCTCCGCATGCACCTTCTCCAGCAACCGCTGTTCTTCATTTTCACACACGTTTCCCACGAAGATCAGCCTCTGGATTACCAGCTCCCGCGCCGCATTGGCTGCATTCTGCCAGAGCAAGGAGAGGAGAAACGTCAGCGTTGCTTCAACCCCAAAAAGAGCAGCAACCGCTTCTGCTGGCCTTCTGTGGGCTCAGCTGTTAAGATCACCCTGTTAATCGAGCCCGAGCCACAGTCATCACGGTAACGCAAGCAGAGGTAAACAGGACCACCAGTCCCGAAACTGCCTACTGCCTTCTGGCCTAACCCTGCTACTTAAGTGACAACCTGCAAGAGACCAAAGTCCCATTCCTCAGAAGATCTCCCTGGATTCACCAGGAAACAGAGCCACCTTTTGTCCTCAGTGACAGCGAGGCACAAATCAAATCATGAACTGGTAAGACACTGGTCCTAGTGGGATGTTTGATGGCTGTCCACTAACACCAAGAAATTCATTGTTCGTGTACATTTTTTAGGCAGACAAAGCAGGAATTGCAGGCGCACACCCGGGCATTCCACTTGCACAAGCTGTGGGGTAGGAGGGGGACAAGCCCTGCACACCGACAAGCCCCCCGAGAGCTCAGCATCTCTGCTGGGAATGGTGAGCACGGGATCACACGGGGCCAGCTCCACGCTGCCGTGGGAGAAGGGGCAGGGACTTACCAGGACGCCCTGGTCCTTGGCAGGCAGCACCTCGTCCACGTGCCGGGCAATGGCAGCGCTCTGCAGCTGGAGCTGCTCGCACCGGTCCACGATCT
>NW_009623335.1:0-296 GCF_000690535.1 Cariama cristata
CAAGCCAGCAGGCCGCTGCCCCTTCCCCTGAAAGCCACCGCTCACGCTCTACTGAGCCCAGCCTTAGCCCTTGAATAAACATCTCTGCGGTTATTTTTAAAGATTTTTGGGAACCTTTAGCTCCATGCAAGATGTAGAAATTTTAAATACTTTGGCAAGTTCTTCCCTCCAGGGTTCACGTTCTTCCTCCTTCAGGCAGTAAAACTACTGTGGGAATCGCTGAGGATAACAACTCACCATGTGCAATGCTTTTTTTTTTTTTTCATTGTTCTGCCTTTTTCGGCGTGGTGCTGTAG
>NW_009623335.1:357-939 GCF_000690535.1 Cariama cristata
TGCAGGGCACCGAGAGATGGTAAATTTGCTTCGGGGCCCGGCTGGTACGGCAGCACCGGTGAGACGCTCGCCTGGGGTGAGGCCGAGCAGCTCCTGCTCCTCTTTGCCCTCAGGTGAGGCATCACTCACAACCGCGGACACTACTTTCTTCACAGACTAGAACTGAACCCCTTCTGATGCAGAAAGGAGCCTGATGCCAATTGCGTTGCTCAGATGTGTGGCTGCTGGACTCCTCAAAGCGTGGTGTGTAATTGCCAAATACGTTTTATTTCAACAGTGAATCATAAATGCTAAGCTGTGAAAGAGCTCTCCTAGGATTCATCCTGTTTGTCCCCTTGCCAATGCCAAACTGTTCCCAGGGCTGCGTTTTCTAACGCTCTGCCTGCTCTGATTCAGAAGTGCAGGAGCGGCTCAGTGACCCGCTCGCTGTCGAGGTGAAGGATCGTACGCCTGGAGGGATGAACTTTGGATTTAAAAGGCTAAGTCATGGAAGGTTTTCATTAGTTTTACTTAAAGCGTCTCGGCTGCAGTCTAGGCTCTTCGCTCGCGTCGCACTTGCGGAGGCAGGGTGCTCCCCTGCCT
>NW_009623336.1:0-201 GCF_000690535.1 Cariama cristata
TCTCTCGTTACAGGGGAAAAAGGCTCGCCTTAAGTTAGCCAACAATACAAATCAGATAACAATGCAGAACAAACAGAATACCACAGCCAAGCAATTTCCATGTCAAACATCCCACTGCTCAGTACCTCCATTTGTAAGTGTGAATTGCAGACTAAGCTTCCTGCAAAGTCCACAGAGAGGTTAGTGCATACCTTCCCCCCC
>NW_009623336.1:307-513 GCF_000690535.1 Cariama cristata
GGTGTAAATGAAACCAGATTATGCCTTTCTCTCCAGCCCCCTCCTCCCCGCTCCCCTCCCCCTGCTCCCACGGCGATTGTCATATGATAGCAAAGAAGTGGCACATTAATGAAGCGCCTCTACAGGGGTCTTTTCTGCTCATGTCACCACATAAAACTATCAGATGGTTAGAGGAAGGACATGGAGGCAACTACTTAGCTCATCGC
>NW_009623337.1:0-226 GCF_000690535.1 Cariama cristata
GACGACGACACAAATAATGCGTGGTAATACCAAGAACGACTCATATGGCACCATATGGCATACGACACCACCATCACGGCACAACTATGTCTTCATAAGGACAGTTGCTAGAGGTCGTACTCTGCTGTAGGAGCGGTGATGAGCGCAGGACCGACACGACCGCACGGAGAGCGGGAGCCCCCGGGAACGCTGAGCCAGGCTTGGCGGCCGGGGAGGGGAGCGTGGC
>NW_009623337.1:257-819 GCF_000690535.1 Cariama cristata
GGGTCTGGGCACACCACGGCACCCGGGAGACCCAGGCCCCTCCACAGCGCACCCCAGCCCTAAACAGCCTTGGAAAAAGCAAAAGCCAGAAAATGTGGGGTAATTAAAATGGGGAAGAAAGCCACCAGCTCCTTCTCCACCCGGGGCGTGGGGGAGAGCAGGGCTCAACTTTGGGGGCCAGCGGAGCTGCGGTGCCGCGGCAGGGCGGCAGTGGGCACCGGGGGATGCTCTGGGCCGCTCAGGTTTGGTGTTGTACTCGAGATCTCCTTCCTCACCTCCTACGTCTGCTCGTAGGTAAAGAGGCTGAGAAAAATTAAAATGTGCCATTTTAAAGTATGATTTTAAATTGGATTTTGCATCTTCTTTCAGTGTGTAGTCAGTTCTCAGCATCATACAGAATAGTAAAAAACGTTAAAATACTTGTAAGCATACCTGTTGTAGTAAGAAACCAGTTATTTTACAGACTCCTTTATCCTGAGACATAATGGCCAACATTTTCAAACCGTAAGTGACCCTAAGGTTTGTCCTCTCTACAAACAGCCTGGTTTTCCGCGGTACTGAG
>NW_009623338.1:0-58868 GCF_000690535.1 Cariama cristata
TAGTTATTTTTATATATAATTTATCTATTTTTATATTGTTCTTTATATTAGTGAAAAATGAGTATATATGAATGCTACACAAATTATTTTAGATCTATAAAGAGTACCCATGGTGGGGAAGGCTGTGCTGTTTTAGGTAGCATCAGTGTCTGATCTGAAGGGCGAGGTTAGATCTTTTCAAAGAGGAACCTGAGTTTGAATAAAGTATTAAATAATGGAAAAGAATGGCATAGCCTTTAAAATTTTCTCTCTATTTCTGGACAAACTTCAAAGTGAAATAAATGCATGGTCTGGTTTCTGAGGCAAAGGGATGTACCCGTTCCTGGGCTCACCGACTAGCTGAAGGGTTTTGCTGTAGCCTTGCTTTCTGTGTAGCGGAAACACTGAGAAATACAATGCAGCTTAAGACGCTCTTTAGGCTGCTCCAGTTGGCACTGGAAGATGGTCTCAAACAACCATGGGGCACAGAAAAGGTCTTACCTTTGCTCCCCTGCATCCCGCGGGCAGTCTGCTCATCAGCGCTCCTTTCCTCGGTACAGCAACGAAGAACCAGCGGCCCCATGCCTGTCTTGCACAATTTCAGTTCTCCTTTGTTTTCTCTGTATTTCTAGCGCCCACTTCTTTTTCTCCACTCGGTTTGTTTCTTGCAACAGTCTCTTTCTGACTTTTTGCTGCTGGGCTTTCAGTTTCCCCTGCAGGTTCATTAAAGCTGCCTGCACGAACGCTGTGAAAAGATGCAAAACTCCTGCTGACCCTTTGAGTATCTCAAGGCAGGAACTAGCAAGAGAAGGGGAACTTGCACCCTCTCCCCCAGGCTCCATCCTACCCCGGCCATGTCCAGCAAACAGGGACTCACCTTGGCATGACCTTGTGAGCAAGAGGTCTCGGTGCAGTACCGGGCCCTTCACAGGACAGGAGGCTGTTCAAAGACAACGTAGTCGCTTGTACTTTGGATGCTGTTGGGATAAATTCTCATCCAAGCACAGTGAGATGTTTTTGCCACACGAAGTGAAGTATAGATTTCTAAACACTAAATTGCAGCACACTGTTAGAAGAAAACTGAGCAAGCTGACAGCTGGGCTTGCACTGGGAAGAAAATTTCAGAGAGGCTGTTGCCATGGGTTTGAGAGAGGCTGTTGCAGGCTCGGGGTGGTGGTGTGTGTCAGTAACTTAACTCGAGCATGACTGGGAAATTACATTTTGGCTCACTCGTGGAGTGACTTAGCAGCTCCGTGAGAGATAAACAAGTAATCTTCCCTTTCTCTGCCAATGGATGAGCTGGGGGGTTTCCCCATTTTTCCTCCCTACCACACTATTCCCATTCTCATTTCTTTAGTGACTATCATAAAGCGACAGTGGAAGCCAGTGATATCCCAGAGCAGCATCTGGAACAGTCCTTTCTCTTCAGGGAAAAACAGAGTCTAAACTGGGCTGCAGACTGTGAGCTGCATCGATGCATTTAGCAGTGCAAGGTTAGAGGAACTGCTGTGTTGGACCCACGACATGACACGACACTCCCAGGTCTCTTCCCCCTCATCCCTTTCACTTTCTTCTTCACTTCCTCCTCTCCTTCCTCTTCCCCTTTTCTTTCCTCATCCCCTTCCCCTTCCCTGGTGAGGACAATGCTGAACAAAGAGTACATGTAAGCCATGGGTTTGGAGTTGGTCTAATTTCTGATGCTCACACATGTGGTAAAGGAGTTTGGGGGGTTTTAGATGTTCCTTTTTTTCCTTCTGTTGTCTCAACACCACCACCAAGCCCAAATTTAGATAAGCCACTTACTTCCACCATGCTAAGTTTTGTTATATTGGTTGCTTTCTGAAGGTAATAGCAAAATAGTACACAAAGAGTGCCACAAACCTTTTTTTTTTTTTTTTTTAACTGAAAAGGTTACAAATGTGAAACTTAACCAAAACGAAGTTAAAATCTTACAAGAAAAGTAGTGTTGAAAACAAGGTGATAAATCAGTTGAGCTTTTTTTCTTTCCGTAACTGGCTGGGGCAGGGAAACCTTTTGACTAATCAGTCAAATTTTTTCATTAACGCCCTTTAAGTGTGCCAGTCCTACCACCACCCGTATCCAGAAGACAAATGGTATCCTTTATACCTGAGTAGTGAAATGAGATGCATTTGAGGTGAGGTGTCTGTTCCAAATAGAGGTACTCAGAAGTTTAAAGCCAGATGTTTGCTAACGGGGAGCCAGTATTCTGCTGTGGATTTTCATGGGACTGGACTGGGATGGTTTACACCAGATGAAGACCTGGGGCTTCGTACATACATATATGACTTATTTCACCCTCACGCTTAGGAAAAAGGAAGTTTTATGGTAATTAGCAGATGGATTGTAACACAACGACTTGTAGTTTTCTGGAATGTAAAGGAAGCAGCTAGTAACTTCAGACCTTTGCACGGTAAAGACCAGTGATCTGCAATTAAAGTGCAGCCTGGCAATCTCCCTGCCTCCGAGCCTTGCCTCCCAGCACCCGTGAAGAGACAGGACCCCAGGTCCCTTCACACCCCATTGCACCCCCATGGCTGTGCCTGCAGCCCCCTGCAGAAAAAGGCTCCCTCCTACAGAACAGCTGCCCGGTTGTTGCGAATTAGGAGGGATGGCTTGCTCTTATCCTAACGGCCGAAGTTACAAATACATGGGGAGCAGGGCACCCCGGTCCCACTGACTCTCCTTTGGACTCAGGGGGTGCATGGTGCGTGTTTAACTCCCAAAGGTGAGTCTCCATACTTAGGATTTAAATGTCTTATTAGATACGTATCAGCAATAGCATTACATTCAAAGCGGCGAATAGCTGAATGATATTCCAGACAGGAAGAAATTAGCTTAAATTTGTTTCTGTCAGGCTGAGGGCATAGTGCCAGTGAATTTAGTGCTTGTTTAAGAGGGCAGTAGGGACAGAAGCCTCCTATTTCGACTTGTCAGCAAGAGAGACCCCTGTGACAGGTTCTGGATAGAGGCATAGTTTTGTTTGGCTTTGCGTGGGTCACTGAGCAGAGGCGTTGCAGAGAGCCTGCTGTCGGTGGTCAGGGCTGCCCCCTCAAACAGTTAAAACCTCACCTGGGCTCTGCAGAAGACATCTTTTTAGGAATAAAAAAAATGCACAGCAGCTAGGTCGCTGCATCACAGCTCCTCATTCCTGTTTCTTCCTCTTGTTGCTCTTTGCTTCCAGGAGGTTGGGTGGCAAACAGGTCTAGTGCTAAGCAAAGATTTAAGAGTGTTTTGATGTGGCTTGATGAGCTACGATGCGTAGGGAAACAGGAGGATGGCAAAATGCGTGTGCATGCGGGGGGACTGGTACATTTATTTGGACAAGAGCAAGCTACACTAGATAAGTGCCACCATCCATTGCACGCAAACATGCAAGATTGTTGACTCAGGTCCCCTAAAGTGAAAGGACAGTTGAGAACATTATGAAAGGTAAATATCCTACTTTTTCTTAATGTTTGGGCTAGTTCTTGTTTGCTTTCCTACCTAGAGCACTCAGGGCCCAAATTTGTCGAAGCTTCCTCTGAAAGCACAGTTGTCATGTATTTAGATGCTTGCTCATTTGAGCCATAACATAGGGTTTTCCTTTGATGACTCGTTTTTCTTTCCATCCCAAGAATCAGTTATTATTGTTATGGCTTTTCCTCTTTTCATGCACTGCACCCCGACCATTGAATACTCCTTGAATTTCCTCATCTTTCCTAAGCCACCAAATACAGTTAAGAGCAATGTATCAGATCTCTTGTTCCTGTTCTTTGATGGCCTTGATTGCCACCTGAGGTGTTTCCCAGTAACCAAATTCTCTTTCTAGAAAACCGTGTTTCTCTGGCTCCCGGGTACTGCAATGTTCTTCACATCACTGGGGTTCATAAGGTGTTTGGTGAAACGTTCTGTAGAAGTGTCAAGTACTGGTTGGCATTCTTGAAAAAGAGGCTGATCCCTACACCATTAAAACTAAGAATATGTTCTTGCAGGAACCAAGATGTCTTCGCTAAATGATGTCAGTATGGAAGAAATACCGCTGGAAGATGATGAGCGAGACAGCATAGAATACAAGATCCTAATGGCCTACGCCCAGCGGCGGTTGTCTGTCAGTAAATATTGGAAACTTCTGAAAAATGAGGCTAATGTGCAGAAATCAGCATCCCTAATGAAGAGAAGAACAAAGATTGACCATCAAAAGGATAAAGATGGATCAGTCCGAAGAGTAGTCTATCAAGGTGCCAGGACACAACAGGACAGCAAAAAGCAACCAAAAAGAAGACACTTGCCAGGATATTGTCTACCTTTACTCTGCACCAGAGCAGAGCAGAGCGAGCCACCAGTGCTGCCATCGCGCCAAGGTGGCACGGCAGGTTACTCCATTTCCAAGGCACAATTTGAGATCCGTCCACAAGGATATTCTCAGCATCAGAGAAGTACGTCTTAGTTCTTTCCTTTTACTGTTTGTCTTTTAATCTCTCTCTAAATAGCTGCAATGGCTGGTGGCCTGTGGAAAGGCAGGAGGAGCAAGGTGGTTTCTTTCACTTTTCAGTCACCTCTTATGCTAGCTTTATTGATTTCCAATTAGGAAGGCAGATTGCCAGATCTTTAGTAGTGCTTGCACACACAAGATTCATGCTTCTGACTGGCTTTTCTGTTTTCCATCATACGGTGGTAAGTATCGTATAATTGCATAGCTTGATTTTTTTCCGAGTGTTGGCTTTTTCTTTTTCATACCTGGTTAGAAAGAAAACATAAAACACTGGTCAGACTGAAGACCTCCACACTAAAATCAAGGAAGAGAAGTTGTTTGAAGACCTGCTTGAGGAGCTTTATCATGCAATAAATACTCCACACTAAAGACAGAAGTGCTAGATTCTGCTTGAAACTCTGGTGCCAAGCAGTTGGCAGTGACCAGCCTCAAGCAGAGAGCAGCCCATGTCTCTGGGCCACCCCCCATAACCCCACAACGTATCTTAAATGGAAACAGTCTTCCAGAGTTATGGAAGTCTCCTTTACACATTGCTATTATGTTAAGTCTGAGCCTGCCCTCCCATATGTTGGAAGAAGAGGTGAGGTAGGCGACTGTAATCCATCCGACATCCAGGGATCCCATCCACATAAACCTCTCGTACCCCAGCCCCCAAAGCCAGCCCCACATCAGATGCTGCACTGCCGGCAATGAGACTTTACCTTTTCTGCTCTGGATAATAACTAATACCTTAACTTCTCACACAACACTAAGAGAGGAGGATGAGGTATCCCCGTTAAGTTGCCATATACACTATATGATAGGTTGCCATATTGTCTTCATATACATAAGGTAGGGAGTTGTTTGTTTAATTTGTCCCAGCATGATACTGTTGGTGTCACAGCGATTGCTCTCCCCTTTCACTGCATTTAAAGATATTTCTAGAAATTACCGAGCACTGACTTCTCCAGCCTAATGCCCCATCCCTGATCAGTTTAAGTGTCCTGGGCCAGCTCACCACCCACCAAGCCCATAACTCCTCCTGCTGCCAAATCCAGCTCTGTCCCTCAAAAAAGGGTCCCTGCCTCAGCCCAGTGCCTTTTGCTAGGGGGAAATAACTATAACTTTCCATTGTTTGGTTGCCAGGGCAATATCTCTGCATCCAGATACCCATTTTTCCGTGTTTACACATTGCCAAGGAAAGCACCAGAGAGCTTGGGTGCAATCACTTGGTGGCCCTGACAATACATCGCCCATGTTCCTTGCAGCATGGGCGGCAGCGCGGCCTCGAGGTAAAACCTCTCCGTGCTGGGTGTTAACCTCCCTGGGGATCCAAATCTGGGCATTACCTGCCCTTCAGCAGATTGCTGCACCAATTCCTAAAGCATTATTATTATTATTTATCATTTATACTGCTAGTGGCTGCGCTGCAAGCTTGGCCAGGCCATTCGGGAGCAAATGGGGGTGCTTTGGGGATTACCTCTCTAAATCGAAGGCCTGTTCAATTTAAAACCAGTTCCCTAATCTTAGGTTTCCAAAGTCATGAACAACCCCATCTCCTTCCTAGAAGTTTAGCAGCCCCCTGACAAGCTTTGCAGGCAGATGAGGGGATGGAAATGTCTTAGGGGTGATTCACCAGCCTTGAAATGCAGTTTTTCTTGGCTGCATTAACCCCTGCTGCCTTCACAATAAACTCTGCTCATGAATTTTACACGCAGGAGCTGCCACTTGGCAGTGGTGGTGGGGAGATCAAGTTTTGCATCCCAGGCCCTGTGAGGCAAATTGTAAGGAAGAGCATCTTTTAGATGAAACAAACCTTGCAAAAGCTCCTCGTGCTGTCTTTGCTGTAGCAGGACCCTCGCTGGAGTGCCCTCACCGATCGACACCTTCATCCGGTGAGGGTCCTGAAGAGGGTCATTATGCAAGGTGGATAAAGCCAGTCCCGTTGCCGAGTTCTCCCAATGCTCATTGTCTGCTTAATACAACAACGTCAAGGACACGAGAAGCTTTTGTGCTAGAGGTGCCTCTGAAGCGAAGTCTGCTCCTCCTTTGCTCAGGATGAGCCTGTGAGAACAAGGAAAGAGCATTCAAATACGCAGTCTTTTCTGAATCTGGACCTATAGGTGAAGTAACCATGGCCAATACCACTAAGATCTAAGATTCACAGTCCTCTAGAGCAGTACTCTCACGTTTCTTTGTATACAATGTCCTTCTGCTTGCAAGGATGTATGCTAGTGAGCAACACTCACACTTGCTTCTGCACGCCTCTGTACGGCTAGCTGCTACTCGGATACTAGAGAGGGGTTGTACTGCCTTACTTGTTTCTCTAAATTACTACCAGTTGATCTCAAGAAATAACAAAGCCTCTGCATGGGGAAACGTTATCTCTTGGTATCCTCTGGGCACTTCCACCTCAGGGGGTACGTAAATGAGCAAATCACTGAATTATTTCCTGGAAAGATTAATTGCCTCCTTTATTTCCCACCCTCCTTCCCAATCAGGTGAAACAGCAGATGTCAACCACATTGCAGACAAACTTGCCAAGCTTGTTACTTCCAGATCCCAGCAATCTGCTTCAGATGTGTCATTCAGGACACTGTATCATGCCCCGTGTGAGGAACAAGACGATAGCGATCCTACTGATGCAACTGAGGGCGAGGAATACGGTAAGGATGAAGAATTTCATGCTCACAGGAAGTACGTTAGGTTGGGATTGCATTTTCTCTAGACATGGCGAAGCACTCGGGACTTCTGTGGGAAGATGCCGTGAAGGAGGAATTTTGCTCTCCTGGTTCTTGCTCTGTTGCCCACATTTTAGGGACTGCTCTTGCAGTCCTCTAACAAGTTCTGCCTGCTACTGCAATTAAAGGGAGCATCCTTAAAAATCCAGGGAGGTGTGGCAGGAGAAGAGGAGGATGAAGGCAATGATGTAAGGTGACAGAGCAGTGGCAGGAGTGGCAGGGCTGGGGGCAAAATAAGACACTGGGGCTCGAAGGCCAAAGACCAGGCGTTGGGCCCAAAATGTCTTGGTCAACCCCTCGCCGGTGACGGGACAACACTGCTCACCAACCTCCGTTACAAGTCTGAACTGCTCGTCTTCCATGATGTCTGCAGAGATTTGGTTTTAACGCAAGCTTTCTAGGGATTTCTGGTTACAAGGGGGGTCGATCCTGCCATACTTGCATTTTCTTTAATCCAACAAACCCAGAGCTTGCCCTAATGAATTGCAGAAGGTGTAAATGGTAATGATGAGAGGATTTTTTTTTTCCCTAATTTTAAGTCCATTTTCGTGGGCTTCTGCTAGCTGCTCTTTTGTTCTGGCTTGTTATCAGACATACCTCCAAGCCCAAAGGGCTGGCAGTGAGATGTTAAAGCCCCGGTTCCTTCCCAGATTCTTAACCAGAGCAAAACACTGGGCAGATGGAGAAATAGCATTGCTTACTCCATGCAGACTAGAACAGTGAGCTTCAGCGTAAAGCCTGAACGCAGACCTCTCTGAATTTGCCACAAACTAGCAGCTGTTTTCACGAGTAAGTGACTCAAAGGTTTTTGCTATCTGGATCCTACTACAAGGCTGCGATATTTACGTTACTCTTTTCTTTAACAGACGAAGAAAAGATAATACAAACAATAGTTTCACTGTTAAGACAATCAGGGGACAAACTTGAAGAAAAGGTAACTACTTCTGTTTTCAGGAGCTACACAGGCTACAGTGTGAGAGAGAGATCACACTTCTCTTGGGAGTGAATGTTTTGGAACCTGGCACACTCTGTCTCTATCCTGAACTTCTCTTTCCACATTTAGGGCTTTCTGAAACCTTCGCCACTCATCCTGAAACCTTTCTTACGACCAGAGGACTAGCAGAGATCTCTCTTGGGGTGCAGGAGGAAGGCAACAAAAATATTGTGCATTTCAAAGAGGAGCCACTTGCCTCATTCCCATTGAGTTTCATGGGACGTTGAACCCTCGACTGACTCCGAGAAACTCTTGTGTTTGCATTAAATTTGGCATATAAGTTGTTCCCAGCGGAGGGAGGGAAACTCTACAGCTTTGAGAGCTGCTGTAAAAAAAAGAGTGTATTTTGAAAGCCCTGCCCAAAAGCTACAGAAGAACCCCCACGTGAGTCCGTTAGTTGGAGTGGATGTTTTCTCTATTAAAAAGACAGGTTCTTGTTCCCTTTACTCCCTTCTTTAGCTGCCCCTTCTGCTCTATAAAGGTATGCTGCAACATGGAGGGCATGCTCAGCTCCTGCAGCCGAGAGGTACCCAGGTACAGTAAGAAGCATCACAAGGACCACGACTGAGCACAAGGAGCTTAGCACGGTAGCTGTTGCCAGCACTTCTCATAACCTCACCTTTACTGTCATCTTCCCACTGCTCCTGTGCTCCCGTGTCTCCTCACCTGCAGGTCTCAGCATCAGTGTCACATTTGTTTTGCTTTCTCTCGCTCTGCTTCTCTCATTCAAATGCAAAGAAAATGAAGATTTTTTTTTTTTTTTTTTGAGAAAAAACATAGAGCCAACCCCAGAGCCTGAAGGAGCAGCTTTGCAGTGAGTTGTGGTGTTCATGTGTCATCTCTTGCATTCTCCACCACGATTAGACTATATTGCATGTACGCTCTCCTTTCGCAGTGAGATGGGGAAAGCAGTTCCAACAAAAGTGGCTCAGTTTAACCAATCCTTATTCTTATTTTCAGATCAAAAAGGACAGGGTTTTATATCAGCATTTTAAAGACATGCTGTCCTATACCTTCTTCAAGAGGATCACTGATTTGTTCCTGAAGGATGTCTCAGCAGATTCAACAAGTAAGCCAGGAAGCCAAGTACAATGCAGGAAAGTTGCCTTTACAATGGAAGTCGCCACCAGACTTACCGCTGTGGACAACCATCCTATGAACCTGGTCTTGGGCTTCGGATTAAAGTACCTCAGAGAACACTTCAAGCCGTGGATTCAGGACCAGGGTGGCTGGGTATGTGTTTTGCTTCCCTTGACTTGGCATAGCCTAAAGCACCTTGAAGCAACACACTTTCGCAGAACTAACACGGGCCAGATGCAAACCAAACCAAACTGAATATTCTTTAACACAGCACGTACTCCAGCTGTGGAATTACTTGCTACAAGACATCTTCTATGCTGCAAGTTTTTTATTTACATAGGTCTAAAAATCAATGGGAGACATTCATGGAGGGTTGTTAAGTATAAAACACCGCTCCCAGCACAGCCAGCCTCTCCACCACGAATAGCTGAAGGCTGGGAGGAACACCAGGGAACTTCACGCTTGCCCTAATCCCATACTTCTCCCTAGAAGTGTGCTGTTGGCAGGTTCTGGGGACAGCATAGGAGTTCAGCAGTTCATACAGTCTGCCCTTATGGTGCGGTATGCTTCCACTTACCTCGTAGACAAAGGCATCTGTTTATCTCCATACCCGTCTTTCAAAGTCAGTCGTGCAAGGTGCTCTTTTGCCAGTAGCAGTGCTGAGCCGCTGCCCTGCGTGGCTCACTTACCTGGATTTGCTGGGAGGCACTTACATTGGAGATCCGAGTCCTTTTGTGCTTCATGAAATGAATGGAAACATTCAGCAGCTGTACGGCCTGTGTCCGTTGGAATAGATAGCATGTGAGGTCAGGAAATCCTACTGGCAAACCTACTGACTGACCTCAGCAGAGTTGAAATTATGATGGAGGTCCACATTGCTTTTATAATAATAAATTTTCTTTCTATGTTACAGGAGAAGGCTTTGACTTCACTGGATGAGGAAGAAGTAGAGTAATCGTGACTGAATTAATGCTTCAGGGTGCAGGAGCCTTCAATTAAGGAACACGCAGGATCTTACCACAGTCTGATGCCAGAATGATTAGTGGCTATGTATTTTTATTTTTTTCCATGGAAGGCTGAAGTGTTGCATGGCGAACTCTGATGAGTACAATTGCACTTTCTTAAAGTTGGTATTGATGTAGAAGTGTTCTTCAGGGAATATGAAGGCACGTTCAACTCCCCTGGAACATTCAGCCCCATGGATAGTGATTTTAGGTACCTTTCTGAGTAGAGATGCTTGCCACTACTCCTATGGATGGATGTTAAAGTGCAAACTGGAGGAAAATACCAAAAGTATGCAATCAAGAACTGTGGAACTGTGACCAGCCATCAACCAAGCGAGACAAGTGCTGCCAGCTTGGTGTGCTTCACAGTGGTACCGTCTGTTATCAATTCCACAGGCCCTTCTTAGAAGACATATCTGCACATTGCTATCGGTTCCCTCTCCCCCCTTACTTCTCTGATTAGGTTTTCTGACGTATTGATGCCATTTTATACTTCTGAAAGGAACTGAGTAAGGTTAATGAGGGCTTTTTACTCCAGTGCCTTTCCCATTCCCCCAAGAGAATAGACTTAATCTACCTACAGATGCTTTTAATTGGAATTCTTCTGTTTTAAACCCCTTCAAAGCATAGCACAATAGATGTTGACTTTTACAGCATTATTTTGGCCATTAATGTGCATGATACAAACATTGAGAGCTTTGTAGTCCAAGAAATTTAAAACTTATCCTACCGTGTCCTCCTTATTCAAAAGGAGCTCCATGCTATGTGTAAACTCAGGGATTTCTCCATAAACTGAACTGGCCCTTCAGCCATTGAAAACAAGTGATCTGATTAGAGTTCTTGCATCCGTACGTGTGGCAGTGGAAGGAACAGCAGTACATCGTTTAGAGTAGAGGCAGATGCCAGTGAAACTGTTCAGGAGTTTGAGGCTTGGTTTGTGGCCCATTTAGTTGATGACTTTTGGATTTCTGTCCCCTGCAAATCCCCAGCGGAGAAAGAGGGAACTTGGGACATCTGCTGAAGCCATAAAACCATGGCATCGCTTCGGTGACTTTCCGGTACAAAGAGGTAATGTTTCCTGAACAGGCTCTCTGCCTCTCAGTAAGATACCCTTCCATTACGGGTGCTCATTCTGTGTGTACAAGTACATTAACTACAAAGATTGCACGAAGTTGTTACTAATAAATCATGAATTTGAATGCAAGTGATAAAAAGCATTTTAACCAGATGTGTAAAATATGCAACGCTATCAAAAATCAAGTATTTTTCTAATAAACCTTAAATTTGCAACTCACGCGTAGCAAACTCTGCCTCTGTTTGGGCATGTATGTGTGAAACAAAAGACGGAGAAGGTGGAAGCGAGTTACCTCTGTTTCCCTTCTTCAAAGGAGCTAGGAAATACTTGATGTATCTCTAGGCTGTAAATCTAAGATGCCCTTAGTTTTAGGAACATTCACTCTTTCTGGTCATATCAGATATCCCCAAAGGGGGATAGTTTGTGGGGGAGAGGCAAGAACTTCCTCCAAAGTTCAAACTGTTGTTCTTCTCCTTCCGTCTCGTTCTCCAACATCTTTTTTCTATGGAAAAAAAGAAAAATTGTGAGGCGTTGTACCCTCCCACACATTGGAGGCTGCTGCTTTATTAGAAATTTGATTGGTTTCTAAAGCAGGCTCGTTAGCTAGATCTTGGCTCTGAAGAACTAGACCTGATTCCATTCTAATTACAGTAAGACTAGGCTCAGTCTGCTAGCGTGCACCAGTTTGCCATTAGTTGGGCGCTAGCTTATGGAAGTCACTTTTTAAATTTTCTCTGCTCGAATAACAGTCTGCTATTTAGTGAGGTGCAAATTCTGTGTTTGTGAGCGTGGTTTTCCAGCTGAAGGTTTAGCAGCCCCAAAACCCACACTTGTCCCTCATCCCCAGTTTGGTACCTCAGGGCCAGTTTCATGCCAAGAGCGGAGCCAACAGCAAAACAAACCGTCTTCAATGGAAATGCGAAAATGAGCCATCTGAGAAAAGATATTCAGCTGGTTTTTATTTTTCTCTGGGCTGTTAAGAGGGATTTTTTTTTTTCAGTAGCAGTAGGGGCCAGCATAGGAAATCAGCCAAGCGAGCTGTTTCTTATTTAGTCATTCTTACATTTGTCATCCGCATCAGTTCGATTTTAAGAGCAATCCGCTCCTTTTATGGCAGGGATCTGTGGTAACCTCCTTGCTGCAACGATGGCTTTGGTTTATTCTAAGAGCAGTCAGCAAGGCTGAGCACCGAGCTGTTGCCACTGCTGCTGCCTGGCACGAATTACCAAAGCTCTGCTGCTGGCTCAACCAGTCTCCATCTTGCTGTCTTTTTTTAATCTGTGATGACTAAACTAGCAGCAGACATATGCGTGTGCTGTGGGTGCGTATGGAAGCGGAAGGGATGTCGCGAGGGAGGGTGACTGGCCATGCCTTCATTTTACATTAATCTCTCACAAGACATCTTTATTTATCTCTGTTTAGCTGTAGGACTCTCTGCTGCCATTTTGAGGTGTTACTGTAAAAGATAGAGAGGTTTACTGTAAAACAAGAAGTGTTGCTTGGGATTTTTCTTACTGTATATCTATCCAGGTTAACCTCACGCTATTTGTTCTATCAGCAAGTTTAATTTTAGAATGAGCTGATTTCATGGTGCGTTAAGGTTGCAACAAGAAGAGTTTAGCCCTGTGCAGGTGATGCTGGGATTTATTTTTGAAGGATGCTAGAAATGTCCTGCGGCTGCCTTCTGTGCTGTGCGAAAGGGAGCTGGTCCACTGGGGCAGCCTGGGTTAGCACCTGGGAGCTGCCATCCCAGCCTAACGTCACCCTCCGAGAGCCGGGGCTCCAGGCAGGGAGTGGGACCTGTCCCGGCTGCTGTTCCCTGGAGCAGCTAAAGCATCTGATCAGAAGATCCCACCATCCGTGTGCACACGGGTTGCACAAAGGAGCTCTGCCCCAGCTCATGGCCGCAGCGTCCCTCGCTCCAGTGAGTAAGCAGGAGGCAGAAATAGTAGAAAAGAGTCTGGAGGCTTTGCCCAAACCCAGACATTGTACTTGTCTGTTACTTACCTTTGCTTCAGCTCTCAGAGGGCTAGACTGCTTTCAGCTCTCATGGAATGCAGGCAAATCCAGTATTTCTCCAAAACAGGCTGATGAGGCATCTTGGATCTTCTCACGGCATCGCATCGTCTCCCTCTTTTTAAGCTGCTTCTCCTTCCTCTCCTTCCCGCGGGTGAGTAGCGTGTTACTACTACAGATACACACATTTGAGTAGGCATAAAAGCAGCAGGTGGACAGAAAGTGAATTGTAGCGAAGGACGGAGGGGAACAGCTCAATAGACACCATTGTCTGAAAAGTGGATTTATTGCCTATGACTTGTCTGCTGTAAAGGCTCACAACCTGGAACAAGCTCAGGATTCAAAGTTCACAGCTGGGGCATTGTAGTGTGAGTGAAGGGTGAGAACTCAGCAGAAAACATTAAAGCTGATTGCCGGGCTTGTTTGTTATCTGCGGCTGGGATGGGGTAAACCCCAGAAGAGAGAGAGAAGTGCTAGCACTGTTGCAGGATGCCTAGCACAGCAGGTTGTGGGGTGGGGTTAGGAGATGTTCTGGGACCGGAGCTACAGCCATCCATCCTAGTCAACCCACAGAGAAGGTTTCTCCTGTGTCCCGTCACTCTCTCCACTGCGTATCTCCTGCAGGCAAAGCAGAAAGTTTTTTGCTGTGCAGATGCAGAGATGATGCATTTTCCTGCCTGGGGTGGTAGAAATGATGGGTAGCAAAAAGATTTCTTGCTGGAGTCAGCATATGATCTCTATGCTGACTTTCATGATAGTCTTCCCCTCGTCTTTCTACCCCAGCGCCACTTTTGGCAGATCCATGCCAAACCTCTTACCTCTTCTCTAAGGGGAAGCTCAGATGCTTCCCAGCCAAAGTTAGCATGCTAAAAGGGAAACCAACCAGGTTCATCACTGGATGCTGGAGGGAGATGGGACTTAAGTTTTTAGAAGTTAAACACCCAAAGTGGAACTTTCTGTCTGCCACTGCAGTGGTTCTGCTTTAAATATTCATTACACAGCACTGCGTCGGAAAATTTGGGTTATGCCTATGTTATCTTCCCTAGAGATCTGAACATGAATACTCTTGCGTGCCGGCTAGCTCTTCTAACCCCCGTCAGTGTGGATACTACTACCTCTTGGATAATACCACCAGTATTATCCTCTCCACTCCCCCCCAACCTGAAACAATATATCCAGGGAAGCATCTGCTAAACTGGTCCTGTTTGCTGCACGGGCAAGAGGACAGCCAGCCGGTACCAAGAAACTCATCACCGCTCAGACTGAGGGCTCTGCTCGTCTCTGGTGGCAGAAATGCAGGCAAGTATGGGACTATTTTTGTTAAGCAAGGCCTGAAGGAAGTCTTTGGTGATGCCAGCGGCGACTAAATATTCAGTGCAGGTACCTGCAGGGAAATTAAAGTCTTTTGGTGGGTCAAGGCTCCAGAACCAGCCAGAGGCATGGATATGGACTGTACTGGGATACAGGAAAAGCATACACATGGTCTGTATTTAGAGTAGCTGTGTGTACCTGGCTTCAGCTGGCTTGGACTTTTTTTTCCTTCCTTGAACTTGGGTGTCTTTGCACCTTAGGAGAGGTGTCTTCCTTTGAGCACCTGGGTTATAAAGATTTTCTGTGGGGCAGGGGATACGGGAATTGCTTCAGGCATTATCATCATGTTAAGCATCAGAGCAAAGGTGAGGGTGACCTTGTGACTGACCTTCTCTGGCGAAGCTACCGAAGGTTGTTAGTAGCAGCCAAGTCTTGTGCTTTGCCTTGCCAACCCCAACATCAAAAAGCCCTGAGTGAGCACCTCAGCCTCTCCCAGAAAAGCCCTGAAAGATGAACCCCCTCAGGTGGTGTTCTGGGGTATTCAAAATTGTTGTGGAGGCTGGGTGTCATGTTTACCTTCTGTATTTTATCCTTTCAGGTAAATGCAGATCACTTGGTTACCTTCTCTCCAGAAGCAGGAGAAGAAAGGCTTTTAACAGCCAGCTGAGCTCTCCGATCCCAGCCTCTTCAGGAGCTGGAGACTAAGCAAAACGCTTCTCTCTAGAAATAAAGACAACAAAACCACACTGCACAAACAGGCTGCATGGACAGATGATTTCCATGTGGTTTTTCCCAAGCCAGTGCTCACACAAGGAAAGCTCAGCGCTGTCCGGGGGAGTGGGGAGCGTTCAGCACCACCCGTACGTACCCTGTCCCACTTTTGTCTGGCGTGCAGAGCATGCCCCTTCAGCCACTCACTGCCTCCTGGTTTGCATCCATCTGGATAAAGGCATCCATCTGTATCCCAGTTTGGGGTACGTGGGCGAGTGGGACATCATTTGGTCCACTATCCCTGCGGCCAGCCCGGGGTAGCTATTGCTGTACCCTCCCAGCTCACAAAGAAACCTTTTAAGGTTGCTGACCAAGGGAGGTCCTCTGCAGGTTCAAGTGACGGGGACCTAAGCACCCACAGTGAAGTCCTAGATTTAGCCCGAAGAGGACACAAGTTAAAAAACCCCAAACCTTAAAAGTTTAAACACCTGACTCCAAGCCTGAAACCCAGGCTGGATATCTAATAGACCTCAGAGTATCTATTAGACCTTGGGTCCTCCCAGAAAATGGACTTCTGTCCGTCTGGAGAGCAGAGCACACAAGCCAGAGGAGGTCATGCAGGTGGCTACAAGATGCATGGGCCCGTAGAAATGTTCACCCAGCTGAAATTTGCTCCTGTTTTCAGGGGCTGTGCCCAGCAGTACCTGTTCCCTCTTCCCTCAGCCCATCCCCGCAGGTGACGAGCAGACGGGGCAGCGGGCCAGCCCTACCAAAACAAGGAGGAACCTCCCGCCAATTAAGTGAAATTCGCCCTTAAAACAGTAACAAAACAAACAAGCGAGGCTGGCAAAGCCAGGAACTTGCATGTGCTCTGCGAAGCCTTAGCGTGAAGCGATGTGTAAAAGTATTAGCAAGGAAAAGGGCAGAGTTCAGCGCGGAGGTCAGCCCTCTGCTTTTAATTAAGGCAAGTAGGAGTCAGGAAAGACAATATCCCATTATTGAGTGGGTAGTGCCTGTCACGTTAGATGCAGTGCCTGCGTTCAATTAAAGGAGGCAAATTAGCCTTTAGTGCCAGAAGAAAAACCAAAATGAGAGCCAGTTTGATGGACCGAAATTAAATGCGAGGCAGGAAAAATTTACCATCCCCACAAAAACGTTTGGAATACACACTGGAAAGAAACTTCAAGAAATCCATGGAAATGCTTTGAAGAGGAGTGACTCACAGTCACTTTGAAGACTAAGTTTTCTTCCTTACTTTCTGCTTTTGAAAAAAGGTTTTAAGATTCATAAATGGTATTTTGCTCAAAGTGAGGGGGCCTGGGATAACTTTCTTCTCCCCCCTCCCTCAAATGCCACTGAGCAAACTTTGCTTACCACTGGGCTCTGGGAGGGTGATGCTCAGCATCCCATCCTGGGCACTGATTTGTAACGCCAGCAGCGTGAAAAGCCAGCGGACAGCTGGGGGTTGAGGCTGCCATCTCTTCCCCTGCTTGGACAGAGCACAGGACAAAGCATAGGACAACAGGCAGATATATTCTGCGTGGGTAGGTACACCAGGGTCTCTCATACGGGGAAGAGGAGCAGGGAAACCTGTAAAACACTGTAATTACCAGCATTAAATGGCCCGCTTGCCCCACCACTGCTAACGTTTTTCAAAAGAAAGGGTTGGAAAATATATTATTTTATCTACAGATAGTCACTCAAGCAAAGCAAGCCAAAAACCACTACGGGAACAAATTTGCTGTTAATACGATGCATGTGAGTTTGCAGTTTACTCAAGAGGGTTCAGTACGGACGTTATCAAGCATCTCCGCTCTAAAGTAAGTCGGCTAATTACCTTCTGGCCTCGGAGTCCCTCTTTCTAGCAGCTGAAGGATGGGTGGAGATTGGTGCTGTCACAGCTGTTACAGAGTTGAATATTTTGCTGTAGTTGTTCCCAAGAAGGATGGGCTGTCAGCTTCTTTGTGCACAGACCGAAATAAAAATACACATAAACCCAAAAATCCAGTATCTGTGGGTTTTCCTGCAAAAAACACAATGAAAAGAGTGGAGGCAGCTGTAATGACAAACAAGCTTTTCTAGGTATATAAATATATATATATTACATAAAATACATTAAAAAACCACAAAGATGTAAAAGATACATGAGATCACTGAACCTATTCTATCTGGAAGGAACCGATGTAGAAATGATTAAATATAAACCTAACAATCCTGCACTGACAGATAGAGGAGCAGATTCTTACTCTTGGTGCTGCATGTGAAATTCAATTCCTTCTAAGGACGTTTAGACTTACAAGTAGCAAAGCACCTTTGGGCAGAAGGGAGAGATCTTCATATTTATACGATCTTTGCTTGCAGTGCTTTTTTATTTCCCTCCCCGACTCTTCCATGTCACAAAATAACTCAGGAATAGAGCTGGCCAGGGATTATTTCAAATATGAAGTGGTCTCATGCAGCTACACAGTAAAGAGCAGCATCTTGCCAAAAATAAAACAAAAAACCCACCCAAACCCTTCTCTCTGAAACAATCTCGTTCACAACTTACAGTTGGCTCCCAATGGCACGCCGGAGCCAGGAGACCACAGCCACCAAGTACCTGCTTACCGCAACAGCAGCTCGTCGTCCACAACGGCAAGACAAATGCCAGGTAAATTGGAAACAAATCTTGGAGAAATCCTGCAGGGAGTGACGAATCTGAATCGCCAAGCCCTCTTAGCTCTGCAGGTGCTTTGCCCGTTGTCTGTTACAGTTATGGAAAGACATAGGTTTTATTACCAACATAAAATTAACTCAAGGAAGCGAACGATTGGGACATGAGGATTATGTCTCTTGTCTGTCTTTTTGGTCCTCTTGTTTTGAAGCCATCTAGACCTGAAGGATGATTCAAACATCAAATGAGAAAAAAAAATGCTCACGTGGAAGAAGGAGCCAAGTATCCTAAAGCAGCAGCAAAGCCAGCTTTCCCTTTCCCACCCGTTCCCATGCCCCCTGCGCTGACAGACCGACCTATGCTTTCTACAAAGACCTGGAAAAACCAAAAGCAACTCTTCCTTACCTGCTGCCATTCACCAAATAACTTTCCCTCGGTTTCTGACTTTACCACAAGCCCATGCTTCTGTCTAACTTTTGACTTGTGAGCATTTTTTGGTCTCTTTGGGAGACAGAGGGATGCCAATGATGGAGACAACTGATATCCCTTTCCCTCCTTTTTCAAAATTTGAAGGAATACGTCTTTCCTATTCAATTACTCAAGTTTAACTGATCTCAGTCATTTTCCCCAGCTGTTCAGGAAACCCCGGGATGCAGGAGTGCTGGCAGAGAAGCGATCCCGGGCTTTCCATTCCATCGGGAAATGGCCGAGCAGTCACTTGCCTGTGCACTCCTCTTCCCACGCACCTCACACTCCTCTCTCCCTGGCAGGCAGCCTTTACCTCCCTTCCCTGTCCCCACTGCCCCAACCTCTGCGCCCGTCTCCCCACGACCACCGCCTTCCTGCCCTGCTCCTCGCTCCTGCAAACGCCAGAGCCCACCCGCCCCGAGCGGGGACAGATGGACCTCGGTCCTCACCCACCTCTGCAGGTTGACCAGGCAGCCGAGGAGGAGCTCAGCACCACCCGCCGTCAGCCCCCCTGCACAGCCCGGCACTGGATGCCGCTGCCTTTTGCACAGCCAAAATCAAGGGGGAAGGAAGAAGGGGTCCGGGGGGTTTTGGAGAGGTGGATGCAACGCAGAGACAGCGTGGACAGGACTTATGGACATTGCACTGGAAGGACAGGAGAGAGAGAAGTACATTCTTCTGAAAAAAAAAAAAAAAAATTAGCTTTCCTTACTAGTGCTGCTGGTGGATCAACTTTTTATTAGAAGCATCTGAAAGTGGTTTTCTTCCTCCAAGTAATTAATTCCTAACAGCTGTGCTTCAGAACAACAGCCCACGTTAAGCCGTCTGCGCAGCGATGCTGCAGCCACAGGGTTTCTCAAAACATTCGTAGGATGGAAAGACAAAAGTGGCGTCAAGGGAGGAATCACTGTCTCCAGCAAACAGAGCATGCCCGAAAAACATAAAGTTAGGAACAATACACCAATGGATATATATTTTTTTTAAAGCATCTATTGCCTCATGAGCCATTTTAATCAAAAATTCATTTACAAACTCTCCTCCTGTCCACAGTAGGGGTCGTTTTCTGATCTTTTCTTCCTTGGCTTTTCAGCGCAGGACACGTTTGCCTAAAATCTGGATCTCTAGCTGCAGGATTCACCTGCTGCTCGCTCCCTACCTGAACTCAAATCGGTGTGTCAGCAACACCACGCTTATTTCCACAGCAGCCAAATGCGATTTCACAGCAAGGACAACGGCAGGCTCCGTTAAGGACCGAGCTACAAAAGCACATGAAATGCCCTCGGAGGCCAAGGTCTGGTTTTCATTAGGCATCGCACGTAAGGAGAGCCAGGGGAGGTGCAAGAGAGGAAAGAGATCGTACACAGGCACAGCTCACAGATTTTTTTATAACACTTTCAACGAGCGAGTGTACGGGAGGACCAAGGGTTCACGGCACGCCGGGGCGTCTCAGCCGATTCCTGATGCTTCGCTCCCATCGCCATCTCTTCCTCCAGATGGCCCCAAACCCTGGCTACCGGTAACTCTTGCGGGCACGATAATGCCTCGCTGCCAAAAAACCCATCGGGGCAGCGTGTGAGCGGGTTTACCCCCACCAGGAAGCCCTTAGAGTCTCACGAAGCGCCTAGCGCAGCCACGTTTTCTGCCCCATCAAGCCACGATGCTGATTTCCATACTGCCGCTCCTCTCTTCGGGACACAAGCGGCGCGGCTGCCTTCTTGTGAGCCAGCTCAAGGAAGACCTGAGCAGAAAACAGTTAATCTCACCATGTTATCGTCACTGGCTCCCTCAGCCATGAAGCACTGCCTTTCCCCACTCCCCTCCCCAGTACCTTTGCCAGGCAAGGCGGTGGAACCAGTGGCACCGGGGTTTCTCTGGCTTTGCTTCAGAAAAGACGCTTTATTTCAGAGGTATTTTCTTTTCCCACTTTAAATGGAGCCAGGGAGAAACTGAAGATGTCTCCAAAGTCACAAAATCAGCAAACGGCTCCCACCGGCCACAGTCTCTGCAAGGTCCTATCCAGTGCCGGACCTGGGCAGCCCTGGCATCTTCCTCTGCCACGCAGCTGGTGACTCTCCCTTCACTTCTTTATTCCCACCGTTTTTTCCCTACGGGTTTGAATGCAAGGGAATGCTCCCATCTACTTCAGCATGTCCCTTCTTCTGCACTCTCATCCCTTACCAAGATGGGGGCGGCAAGGGCAGGGGGTGTTTGTATGTCCTGTTCTCCCACAGAACTGCTCTCTAGCTCCCTGCTAGAGCACTGGAGCTACAGGTGGGATGGGATATCATCTCCTCTGCTCCCTCCTGAACTGACCTTGTCTGGCCCCACAGGAATCAAGGCCCTTAATATTTCATTCCTAGCACAGACGGGGTGCAGGAAACACAGGACTCCCTGCTTTCCTGCCAGACTCCTCTGGCTCTTTGCCCTGGATTGCCCAACCTGTTCCTTTTTTCCACCCTTGCCAGGTTATTCCCCCTGGGGTCCCTGCCACGCCAACGAGGCACATTGCTGTTACGGCAATGCTGAGGGGGCAATCACTGTGTTCCCGAGCAACTTCAGAGAGCCACCTGTAACCTTTCAGCACAGGAAAGACATGGACCTGTTGGAGCGAGTCCAGAGGAGGGCCACGAAAATGATCCGAGGGCTGGCGCACCTCTGCTGTGAAGACAGGCTGAGAGAGTTGGGGCTGTTCAGCCTGGAGAAGGGAAAGCTTCCAGGTGACCACATTGCTGCCTTCCAATACCCGAAGGGGGCCTATAGGAGAGATGGGGACAGACTTTTTAGCAGGGTCTGCTGTGACAGGACAAGGGGTAATGGTTTTAAACTAAAAGAGGGTAGATTTAGACTTGACATAAGGAAAAATTTTTTTTACAATGAGGGTGGTGAAGCACTGGAACAGGTTGCCCAGAGAGGTGGTGGAAGCCCCATCCCTGGAGGCGTTCAAGGTCAGGCTGGATGGGGCTGTGAGCAACCTTATCTAGTTGGAGATGTCCCTGCTCACCGCAGGGGGGTTGGACTAGATGACCTCTAAAGGTCCCTTCCAGCCCAAATGGTTCTATGATTCTTAGTGCCACACACTTCCAGGACCCTTCCTACCACACGCCCTGCATCCTTTATTTATGCACCTGAGTTGCAGGTGAAGGCTTCTGAGCTTTCCTCCTGGGACAGCTGGAGGCTTCGCCACAGGCTCCCGGCACCCCAGCAGCCATCAGAGCTGCCTGTAGCCCTTTATTCAGCAACCCACCATCAGTGGGATCATCAGTGGCTTGAAACACGTTGCACAGGGCAATGCAGGGCGAGTTTGGTGGTGGGTCACTCTCCAGCCAAGTGCTCTGCCGGTTAAGGTACTTATTGGTTTCTTGGCAAGGAGATGGGGCTAGGAATTTTGGCAACGCTGACAAATAGAAAACACTTACCACGTGAAATCCTTCCGTCTCCTCAGACCCGAATGATCCTCTTTATGCGTCCCCAGAGAAGCAAACTTCCTGGTTTCTGCACAGAGCATTCCCCTTGAACTCATGAAAAAGGTATTGGGCTGTGAAAGCAAAGCCTTGGTAAGATCACTGCTGGGCCACACCAAGCCGGGTAACCCAAGCACCAGACCTTTCCTACTACGCAGTTTGTGCATGCAATAGAGGGTACAAAAGGAGAGGGCCGGCAGCTCCCAATCTTTCCTATAAACAGGGAGTTCGCATATAGCTGCCATCATTGATCTTGTAGCGATCAAGGGCAAGGTAAAGCTTATTTACTCAGACACGCAGTTTCTACAGGAGAAATGAGGTGGGGTGTTTGTTGTTATTGCCTTACTTTTAAAAAAGTCACTAAGCCCAGCAACATATACCTTATGTTCCCAACCTGACGCACCAGGAAAAGGGATGCAGGAGTAGCTGCCGCACACAGCGGGTTTGATCCAAGGCAAAATTTCCCCTTGTCAGGTGCCTGCTTTTCAGTAGGCAGTTCTACCAAACGTGCCTTGACTCCCACGCAGAGGTTTCTCAGCTAGCTACAAAATCTCCTCCGTGAAAACAGGTTAAACGCGTTCAGCAGCTCCCCTCCAGGAACAAGCATGTGATTTTGTACTCTCACCTTCTTAGGGAAGGGCTGCCAATACTGGCAGATCCAAAAAAAAAAAAAATCAAACAAAATTTTGGTTTTGTGCTCTTAATGAAGGGTTCTTCCTAGTACCAAGACAAAGATGCAGTGTGTTATCCCGCCTCGAGTATAAAATGAATGGCAGGATTCCAGTGTTTGCAGTCACCTCTGCTCACGTGCACACGTGCAAGGAAAGAGAGAGTCACGCAAAGGAAATCAATTCTTTTCAGACTTTCAAGTGGTCTTCTCTCAGACAGGCGGGGAATATTTTTTAAAACAACGGAAAGCACTCCAGTGTCCCTCACTATGCCTGCTGCCCCTTGGTGCCTGGTAAAAGACAATTTCAGCAGCTCTGCCATCTCTGGAGACCTTGATAACTGGCACAGGTAAGACACATGGTGGAGCTGCAGCTGAAACACCGCTTATTTCTCTTTCCTGAGCTACACTCTCCCTCTAAAGAGAACAGTGGGTTTTTTTTAAAGATTTAACTCAAGTGGCTCATTGATAGGGCTGACCGTGCTTGTTGGGGTGTCTGCCCATACGTTGTGATGTCTGTCCATACCGCCTCGCTGGTATGCACTTTGAAGAGCTGCATTTGAGATGCACGCTGATGCTTAACAGCTGTATCTGGAAAAGAACAAGATTCAGGGAATCCAAAACAACATGAATGCTATACACAAACTTCTACTCTATTACAAGTGCACAGACTCTGTAGAAAGGTAGCCACCATTGCTTAGAAAAAAAAAACAAAACAAAACCAAACCCCAAAGAGCTGGTGAGCTTTTGAGCTTTCTGTAGCCTGGCAGCAATTCACAAGTGGCGTTTTTAGACAAAAACACAGCACACAGCAGCTCCAAACTAATGGCTCATTTTCCAGGGCAGAATAAATATAGCACCTTGAAATAAAATAAGCATGGCACACTAGCTGAGGATGAGTAGCATTTTTACAACAGTTTGTGAGACTGAAAAGTGTAGGCCCTATTTTACTGATACAGGCAGTGATATGTGGCTTTGTCCATGCCTCCATGTAGAAAAACTGGAGCTGTAAAAGCAGCTTAGTATAGCCAGATCCACACTAATACAAAGTCATATTTTTTTCCACAACCAGTAGATGCAAGTGGAGTGGGAATTCCTGGGCTGAGCTTATGATTTCAGAACTGCTTCCTATCCAATTACTTGTTACAGCAATAGGATGGAGGGGTGGGGGAATTTCCTTTACATTTTAAAGTTAAACACTTCCCTCTCTGCAAACATTTTGATACAGATTTAAAGATCAGCAGTCTCCAAACTAATCACCACGCATCTCTAGTCCGATAAGGAATTATTTGGTAAAATTGTCTCGTTTGTATTATCCTGTAAACCAATCGAAGTGATCAGTAACGGAGACTTTTTGCTTTAAAATGTATCCAGTTGCATTGCAGAAATAACAGAAATCAACACAGCGGCTTGAAGTCAAGGATGTGTTTCAGGCAAACGCATCAGTGTTTGCAGAGTCTGCCTACAGCATCAGAAAATTGAGCACACTCGGGCTTTTATGGTGAGCAAAGACACACATGGACTTTTACCTTTAATCACCTGTCCTCCAGATGCTGCAATAAAATGAGGAGTACCTCTCCTTTTTCACTCTTAGTTTTATTATAAAAATCAACATTTCATTTGTTACAACTCAGTTTATAGTAATAATTGGAAAGGATTTTTGTACAAGGTTTATATACACCTTACAAGTAAAGCACTTTATTTTACAAAAAAAAAGTTAGTGAATGAGTGAATAGCGCTGACCAAATGTTGGTCATTATAATATAAATACATCCTTGCAAAGCACCATCGTACCAAAGTTGATGAACAACAGACACCAGCTGGCTTTAAGACAATGACAAACAGTGATTAAAGCTTACAAAAAAGAACAAACAAAACAAAACAAAAACAAAAACCAAAAACAAGATTAAAAATCTGAAAGCAGCACCAGATCCTTCACTTGCAAACAAGGCTAGTTCAGCTTAAGCCTGGTGGTATCCTCTTTACAAAAAGACACTTTCATTTTCCCTGGCTGACTCTTAACTGCCTGGCTTAAGGCTACAGCCATTTTAATCAGGACTTCAAAGCCGCTCCTTGTTCATTTAAAAGAGGGGAACAAGGCTGCTCTCCAAGAGTTTCATCATAACAATCATGCTGCCTGCTACCAAGACAATCCCTGGCTCGGATCGAATATGGACAGTCTACTTACCCTGCCCTGCACAGTTTTGGAGTGGATCACCCCGTCCCTGTAAACGCTACACTGGCATCATCCACTGAGCTGCCCTTCTTGAAGTTGGAAAGGAAAAAAAATTGCCCATTTTGGATCACTACTGTATTTCACTTGACTTCTTTTAGAAAGAAATGGAATGTTTTGCAGCCATTTTCAAGCTACTAGGTCATTCCTAACTCACTTGCAAGGTGTATCTGTCACCCGTCCATTAAGTTAAAGGTTAACTTTCAAGCAATAACCCCACCAAAATGCAACTAAAAAGATCTCATGGCTAAGAAAGCAATTTCTGAATAACAACGTTCAAATTATTTTTGCACCGAATGAACCAGCTATTTTTTTTGCTGTAGAAATAATAAGTAATCTGCTACCTGCACAGTATGCGTTCAAAAGCAGATTCTGTCCATAACAGTATTGTGCGACAAACACGCTCAAGACAAAAATGTCAGGAAAAAAGGTGACTGATTACTTCTTAAGAGATATTTTCAAGAAGCCATTCGATTCAACAGCATGTGTGAGTGAGGAGTTTCATAGTTCAAGCAGTTCCCCCCAGAATGGCGGTAATTGATTAATTCAAGATTTGCCAAGCAATAAGGAACGGAAATACTCAATATTCAAGACAGTGGCCTTTACTTCATCTTAGCACAGGCTTAACTGCTTTAAACTAAAACAAATGAATCTGTGTTTAAGACTCACCAATCAAGCCATTTCTAGAGAATGGGCTATAATAAATACAGAAGCGATGCTCAACTGGAGACCAGACCACCACCAAAGCCCATTAGTGCAATCAACAGGGATTTTCTGCATGCACCTTCACTTGCAGCGGATTGTAGCACCTGCTGAGTCAAGCAGTTTGGGTGCAGTTTTCTTCATAGTTACACTAGGACTACAACAGATTGACTTTTACGTACCTACAGAAAACAGAGGAGTTTTACTCATCTGCAAAATGGACTCCAAAAGTAGGGGAACAATATAAAAAACGCGCTTCCTCTCCCGCCTGGTATGACACAGCACTAACTATTCAGGTTTAAAGTAGCAAGTATTCTGTTGTCTGCCCTACAACCTGGCCAAAAGAAGTCCAGCTTACGTGCGACAGCAGGACAGCATCCAGCACTGGCACTCTGAAAGGCACGGAGGCTGAATCTGCCAACGGGGGCGTGTGAACGTGTAGGCACGACAGAGAAAATCATTAGCTGTGCGTAAATTCACATTATCAAAGATACATGTACCTGCATACATATACTTGGACATGCGTGTAGGGGGGAAATGTTATGGCAGCAATCTGGAATTTCCAATACGGAAGGTTACAAGTCACAGCAAAATGAATCCTTTGATATCAATGGGCTCATTTGCATATTTTGCACTACTGTAAATATTTCCTTTAACGTATATGCACAGGTTGCATGAATTTATATTCATGGAAACCATTCTTAATCTCAAATGCAAATGCCTCGTGCATGTTCCATTTATCGTATTTAAGTTCCTTTCAAATAAATATCTTGATATCCAAAAGTGGTGGAGAAGAGAGGAGTGCTCCTTAGGAAAGTATGAAATGCATGCAGTATGACATGGCAGGTATAATTTTAAAAGGCAAGATTAGGTCTCATTAATGTTGCCATTTAAACATGCTAAGCCCCTGTTGAACATGCAAAGGTTAGTTTTCAACAAATTATGCTGTAATGTCCTTTTTGTTCTGGTTTGGGTTTTTGGTTGGTTGGTTGGTTTTTTTCAAACGACAAAGGACTGCACTTTTCCTGATTGAGCATGCCAGCTATTTCCATCGCCGGACAGGCAGCGACGAACACTCCCCCAGTATCTACACAGCAGAAAAAAAATGCACAACAAATACCTTGTGTTAAAGCCTCACTGCTTATGTACCTGATGCCGTAAAACAAGGACATTCGCGCTTAGCTTAAAAGACAAGGAGCAATTTCATTGACATCAATGAAACCACTTCCATGCTAATGCGACAAACCCACTTTAGCCATCTCCTGAATTGACATGTGGGTGTTACCTACAGCTCGAACATCTCAGTCAATTTGAGAAGCAGGAGAAAGCATGATCCTCACTGAGGGAAGGAGAGAATATGAATCACGACTGGCTCAGTGGCGGAGAGGAACAGAGAGAAATCGGTCAGTCTCCACGTTCAATCAGTCTATGGTTTACCTGCTGGGAATGTGTCAGGTGTGCACACTAGTTGTATCACTGCTTTTGTAATTCGCAGATCTGCCCAAGAGGAAGTTCACAGATCACCAACTCTTTCAAAATTTTACTCTAGATTTACTGGAAAAATACATGTACTTGTAAAGGCAGATCACAGCTTCCCACTAAATGAATTCTTTGGTTAGTCCAGACGAGAAACAGCTTGCTCTCTATGCTGGTCATCTTCAGTGGAAAAACATGGTCTGTCCACTTTCCCCCGGTTCACGTGAACCTCCTAGAGGCAGATCACTCAAAACACCCGATGCACAAACTGAAACGTATGTATCAAAAAGACTTGATCAAATCCTACGCTGAATTATACGTCCACCCCATTGACTTCAGTTGAGTTCTGCGCGGACATAAACTAGCACAGAAGGCAGGCAGCACGACCCGTAGGCAGAGAACGTTTTTCTTCTAAAGAACCCTGGCTGTAATTAACACACTTACGACCTTACCTGCAGGAAGGCCCCTCCAAGAGGAAGCCTCAATGGGGCAGTCCAACCACCCCAGAAAGAGGATACCACTTCTTAAGCTCAACCACCTTAAAGAGTTTTTCAAACAGAAATTGGCACACTGAAAGAAGTATTTTGCAAGAAGCGACCATTGCCATCGCAGTACAAGCACTTGGACTGAGATACAACAACGCAATATTCTTCTGAGTTCATTAGTGCAAGTTTCCACATGTGAACCCCACACGGAATGCTGCACGTGAAAAAATGTAAACAACAGAGAAGTTTCTAATTCTCATCGGTGTGCCAGCCTCGACACCGCCCGCCCTCCCCCCCTTCATATAAATGGTTTCGAGTTCCCTTAGAGTTCACAATACCCTCCTCAACATCCATCCTGCTGGAGAACACCAACAAGATTCTTCACCAGCAAGGAAGAGCCAGAAGAACAGCTACCACGACTCCTAGATACCTAGAATAAAGCTGGGCAAAAAAACCACTTAGTATGCCAGATCCAGAGATCAACTGTGATAGCCTGGTGACCACCAAGGCTTTTTAAAGTTTCCTCAGGTAGTCTGGGCAACTAGAAAGACCCTTTATTACAGCTGGAATCCCAATGCCAGGGTTTTCCTTGGAGCTGAAACCAAGTGAGGCTCCAGTCCTCCAGATGAGTGGCAGCACTAGCAAGAATTATTTGTCACTAATTCTGTCAACGGCATGAATTAAAGCCCATGCCACATTTTCAGATTATTTCTCTTTTAGTTGGAACTGGCTGGGAAACAAGCAACAGAGAACAATAAAACCCAAATGGCACCCCTGAAGAGTTGTTACACCCATCCCGTGCCCGAAGGCTAGGAGGCAGAAGCTCCTCAGTACCTTTGTTTTGAGAGAGAAGACTCAGAGGGCCAGTCTTTGAAGGCATCAAGCAACTTCAATGGATTTGATGTCAACAGAAGGTGCAAATGCATAATGCCATCTAAGATCAGGTATACTGTGAGCTCCACTACAGTCAAAGCGAATTCAAAACACTGCACTGGAGTCAAAGAGGAGTTAACAATATCCTAGGTTGCCCCTCAACCTATACAAATAATATTTTCACTTGATTATATACTCTCCCTGTCAAAATCACATGGTGAGGCTGACGGGAGAAGGGGCTAAATATGATAATATACAAAAATAGAGATGCGACTATAAAATGGTTTGGTTAAGAATATCTTAAAATTTGACATTCACAGCGGTTAATACTAAAGTATTAAACTCACATCACGCAAAAGAGGAGGTATGTCAAAATCATACTGAGAAAAACTGGCTTTACCTAACACAGAGAAATCATGAGCAGTTAATACAGCACGGGAACCCCCTCCAATGATCAAAACATCTATTTTTTTTACGGACAGTTGCTCCACTGAAAGTTAAATGCTCCCTTACTAGGAAAAAATAATATATATATTTATATATATGACTCGTATACTGTGATATCAATATACACTGAAAGTACTGCAAGGATATATTATTCATTTACAGTAAAACTAACAATCCACGGTTAAATTTATAGTTTATAAATATGCTGTCTATATTATATGTGGTACAAAAATATTTGACATTTTGTGGGCACTAGGTCAAAATAAGGTTTTCTTTTTTAAGGGGGACAAAAAAAATAATAATAATAAAAAAAAAAATCATTCAGGTATATGCATATTACCCTTGTCAATTACGTGAAAATCGTACTGACCTGGTACAAAACAGAATCCTACCGTGTTGGCAAAATGAAGAAGGTAATGTATTTAGCATGATACTCACTGCATGACAGGGCTAATTAGGAGAAAAAAAAATAAAGAATTTTCAGCATCCCAGTTCTAGCAGTACTTTAAATAAGGATATAATGATTTCAAGTGACACGGGCAGGAAGAAAGGATGAAGAGATGGGAAAAGCTAAACATGAGAAAAAAAGCAAACTTTAAAATACACCCAACAAAAATCACTGAAATTCTAGAAGCAAGGAGAGCGCTCTAAACGCTCTAGTTTGGTAAACGCATTAAGGAAAGAGAGAGGTGTATTCATTTAAAAAAGTGTGTGATTTTTTTTTTCTGGATTGCTGTATTCCTGTAGAAAACAAAGCCCTTTGTGTTAGGTTAGTATCTGTCCTGACTGCGTTTTCAAGTTTAACTTTAGTTGCTGGCCCTCCGTAGTTAACATAGAGGTTATTTGGCTACTTCCAAGTATCTATGGTATGCTGCTCTGAGACAGACTTCTTTATTATTAATTACTTTAAACATTTTTGGTATTGACAAACCCCACATCTCACCTCGCTGGACAAATAACACATCCTGGTCCTTCCGTTTCCTTATGTGCTCAGTCACTTCACTGGATTAAGGCATGTTTTTGTGTTCCATTTGCAAAAATAAAAACTTTTTGTACAAATGTCTGGGTTCTTTTATACAAAAATTTTTCTTCTTATGGCACAAGCAGCAGTTGCTGTTTAAGAAAATATATAAATATCCTTTTTTTTTTTTCTTCTGTACAAATATCTTCACTATTCCTCCACCCCATTTAATAACATTTAACTGTACACTGTCCTACCTCATCCTTCGCCGAGAGCTCCCTCCCCCCTCCCCAGTAGAACATTTTGTATTTACACTTTCAGGGCGGAGGCAGATAACGGGGTGGGGGGGCTACCCCTCATGAGGAGTCCGTGCAGGGGGACGGCGGTGGCGGGTAGAGATGGTGGGAGTAGCTCCGCTCTGTATACGGGGAAGGCGGGCAGCTTTCGTAGTTCTCCTCTGCTGACAGGTACTGGCTGCGTGGAGTGGGTGGTGGGGGGACGGGCTCTGAATCATAGTTCAAGTCACTGGTATAGCCCTTGGCCGTCGCTGCCGTGACCCTTCGGCTCGGGGCATAGTCACTGTCACAGACATCTGTGCTGCAGGGCGTCGTGGGAGGTGCAAAATGCCGGTAGCTGTAAGGCCTGTAGCTGCAGAGGGGAGATTTATGGGAAAAGCGTCGGCATATAGAAAGACTGTGCGTTTCGGATGATGCGCCCGCCAACAAGCGAGGGGTAGATAAGCCAAGGTGGAAACGGGGAGCGGGTCAACCTCTCTGCAGTAGATACACAGCATCACGCTCTTCTCTCCCTCACACGGCAAACTCGCCTGCTCCCCTGCAGAAGGCTCACCTCTGCACTACAGCGTCAGTCAAATTATAGCAACTAGCGAAACGGATGCTAATTAATAATTATCTACGGACACCAGGCTCCCTAAGGACTTACTTGAGGTAGAAAAAGTTGCTCCTAAGATAGTGGGGCAGAAAGGGCACGGGGCAGAGGGAAAATAGCTGTGTTGCAATTATATGGAGAAGATATTCTGTTTCAATTATGCAATTTATGGATATTAACTCCAGGGAGACTGAAAATCGCCCGGCACATTCATAGCAGTCGGGAGAATCACTTGCCAAAGCAGTAACTGGGATGGAATTCCCAAAGGCTGCTACTACAAAACCTCTTTTAAAATGAGCTCAAGATAGTTTAAAGAAAACAAATCAGAAAGGGAGGTGTTTGGTAGCAGGTAGTTAGGAAAGACGGGAAGATCAGAAGCAGCAAAGTCAGGGTTTAGTTTTGGGTGGGGGAGCATTTGGAAAACATTCAGCCCTGTGCTACATCCCTAATACCAATTATAATACTAAAAGTCCCATCAGCTAACCAGCGATCAGCATGATTCATGCCGGTGCCAAAATTTGGGTTTCTTTCATTAGAAAATTACTCATCATTTAAAAAGATTTTTCATATGGCTGCAAGGGATCATTATAAACATCTGGTCTGACCTTCTGCACAAGAGAGGCTATATTTTCTGCTAATGGAGAGAGATGTCTTTTCAGCCCCAGAGACCTCATTATCCAAAAGCCCCCAAAGGCTCTGTGTTAGGGAGGCATTTCTTTCAATAGACAAATACAGCGCGCTCTTCTCATTGACCAGATCTGCTAGTGATTTGGGAGGGGAACCTTTACACCCTTGGGTAGTAGGTGTCTGTCTCTATTTTTGGTAACTAGTTATAAAATGATAATGAACTCTAGCATCTGACAGGGAAGGTAAGAAAGATACATTCAAGTAAACAGAGATAAAGCTTGCATGCCCATAAACATTAGTCAGAGAAGAGCAGCAAAACGTTAGCAACCTTTTTCGGATATTAACCCTTAATATGTCAAACTAGAATTTCTGTGCTTTATCTAGGCCATAATATTAACATCACTTCTGACCTACTAGCCTTTATATTGCCAGCTTTCCTCCGCATGGTGTTCGCCTATCATTTCTGATAATTACCTACCAAATTATTTACGACAGAAACCTAAAAAAAGGTGGAGTTCACTCCAGGGCAAGTATTTTTGACTCAAAGTTATCACGACACCAGGTTTCTTTTGGCATTTAGCTAATTTTGTGATGAGTGTTGTCATTCCCCCTAAAGCAATATACCCAAGAGGCGTACCACTAACCCACTTACTGTAGCATTTACCTCAAACAGTGCTGCACTTACACGTGTGCTTCAGCGACACGGTACGTGTGAACCCATTTAAACGTCTGTTTTAGTGACTGCAGAATTAGGGCCTTTGATTGCAATTCTGACGGAGCAGAGACTGTCTTTATTCTGCATTTTCTCCACTAACTGCTTTGATTCTGACGGAAGCTATTGTAATAGTAATTACCTGTAGGATCTATGAGTGGATGGGCTGTTTGAAGAATAACCGAATTCCATGGTATAATGTGAACGTTCAGTAGCTGGTGATGGTGGTGGGTTCAAAATCTAGGGCGGGGGGGGAAGAAAAAAGCCAGTTTAAAAAAAAGATATGAAGGAGACTCAAGAAAACATCAGTTTATAAATTTTCTTTTTAGTACTGTTTAATAGGAACTTTAAGCTAAGAACTGCATGCGTGGCCCCTCCCAACAAACAGAATTTTTCTTCTGTTTATTCCCCAGTTCTTTAACAGCCATTGGAAATGCTGCTTGTTACCATTCCCACAGAAGTTATTACTAAGCTCTTCCCAAAAAACGCTGACTGCTGTTGCTACTGTGACATACCCAGTGCTGAAAAGTAAAGTTGGAGCTAGCTGTTCAATACTAGATTGTCACTAGGGATACCACCGCCCTAGGCAAACTGGCAGATGTCTGCTCCTGCTGGCTGGAGTCCCCAAGTATTATGCTTGCAGCGTGCTGTCCAAGGCAAGCATTTCTTCCCTATACAGGCATGCTCTTCCTGCACAAACCATATTTTGACAAATTTAAAGATACAACCTGATGGGTTGATTTTCGGAACTGAAAACAGACAGTTGAAGATTTCAGCCTGCACTGACCGAGCACGTAACTAACACTCGATAGCGGCTTGGTGGACTTCATATAAAAATATCTAGAACTGATGCTAGAAGTAAAGAGACAGGGAGCCCTCTAGGGCTGGTACCAAGTTTTATATAGCATCCAGCACAGCACACTACCCATTTGTGACTAGAGGAACGCTACGGAGTTGCAAGACACTTGTTTATTTATTTATGTGTCGCTTGCAAGACACATGACACAAAACTTCATCTTAATTCCTTGAAAGGTCTATACAGAATCAACTATAGTTGTGCCTCCAGAGGCACATGGCAGCGTTTAATGAAAGGAGATCACTCTGCCAGAGCTGCTCAACATTTATGGGGATTTTTTAATCTCCCCTGACATTCATTCTAACATCTTTTTCTGGCACTGAGCTCTCTTGGAACTTTTTAAAATTAACAGAAAATTCCTATACTGTTTTGGAAAAAGACAATCTCCTCTCCCTTCCCTTCCCTTCCAAAAATCACTTACTCCATATTCAAACAAGTTTATTAGGCTAAAAATATAAAAGAAAACATTTATCTGTCAATTTATTACCCTCAGAAAGACACTGGCACTTTTCTGAAAGTTATTAAAGGTCTATGAATAATAGAATGACTTACGGGAGGAAAGTAAGTGCCTTTGGTACTTGAAGAACTACTGGAAGAGGCTCCAGTGACATGGGCCCTGTCATAGGGTGGCCCACTGCTCCCTCCCATAATGCTGAGGGAGCTGATCACAGATTTACCTCGAGACATCCCTGAAGAACAAAGACGTATGTCAATATTCAATTCCTTGAAGCAAACAGAAAAGCTTGAAAAAATAATCGAGGATAACAGCAGTATAAGCACAACTCCTAAAACCAAAATGAATCTTCTCGGTATTAAGAGCAAATGCAGCGCTCCTTGATGGACAACTGGGATGAAGACTGTTAGGGAATAAACAGGTTGGGTTTGCGCATCAGCTACTCAACTGCAAGACTTGGCACTGGGCTATACTAGAGCTGTGCGAAGAGAAATACATTTCTTTCACTTGAATGGCTGGAAAAGACTTGAGAGAACAGGCATTCAGGCACTATTTCTATGCCTCAGAATAAAACATGAAGCTGACTCTGACCACCTCAACTGAGCAACTGAAATTTGTGCGAGAGAAGAGAGGGTTTGTGTTCTTTCATTTCCACACCGTTAAGTGAGCTTTTGCTACTGGACTGAAGCACGCCAGCAGAGAGTCCAAGCGGGAAACGGAGAGGTATGCCACTGTGCTCGAAATAATGGTGAAAATTCTGCTCAAAGACTCTCAGAAAGCAGGTTATTACAGAAAGCCAAGGAATTTGGTGCATTATTTTAACCCTCTAACAGCCTCGCAGAACCTCTGTGTTCTGACTGGAACCTGCTGGATCCAAAGCCACAAGTTACGGTACAGATTTAATCAATATATACAGAAGCAATGCATACAAACGAAGCACAACATCGCGCTTAAGTCTTACTTTTTAAACAGCAGTAGCATCATGTGCTTGGATTGGTGTTGGAAACTTCCTCATCAAAGTAAGCTGAGACCACAGTTATTGCTGGTCATTACAGACCTTACAAGAAGTAAATAGCCTTGACAGTCCTGGCTGCCAACAGCTTCCAAGAATTACGCATCTGGAATGGACATCTCCTGTGCATACATGCACAGTACCCTCAGCTACAACTATGGGGTGCCAAAGGGCAGGCCAAGGATCACACCATTTTACTCACCAGGAAGAGAACCTGACAAAGAGCTTGGGTGAGGCACATAACCAAGAGGTACAGAGGCTGGTCCGTGCACCACGTAATCATTGGTCATTGTTTCCCCATCTCCCTTCATGCGTGGGCACAGCACTCTCTGGCAGATGAAGTACATTGCTCCAACCACAAAAACTGTAAGGATCACACCGATGATGGAGCCTATTGTGTTGTTAGGCTGTGGCGCAGGCTCCTCCGTTGTGTCTAAAAGGAAAAAGGAAAATCGGACTGCGTAAGTTAATCCAACAGCTTCATGTACCAACATCAGTTTTCCTGACATTTTTCCACACAGGAAAAATCAAAGCCTTCTCTTCCGCAGGCAGACAACAGCTTTCAAATTAATATGTGGGAGGAACAAACAGGCACTGGGACAGGTCTGTTTAAAGCCTCTGAGTGTCCATAAGGGTTACCTGTGCACAAGATGACCTCCACACATGCAAAGTTTTTTGAATCAGAAACAAAGAGTACATGCATGTGCAGGGGGGTTGATGAATCAGGTCCTGATCTTGCTTCATGCTGACAGGCAGAGCTATCCTTTGCACTTGATGAACAAGACCTGCAGCCATGACTCCAGATGGCACTGGGCTGGGGACTCCAGTTAGGCTTTTTCTGGTTATTAAAGACAACTACTTTTCATGTTGCACCTCATCACGTAAGCACCTAGGTTATCACTCAGTGTAACAGACTGGCACTTCCTTTTCCCAACTGTGTAACGTTCGCTTATGCTTAACAGTAGTGGTGATGCACCAATGATGAACTTTGGGTTTATTAAACCACCTAACCTACTCCACATCTGACCCACACTGATGGTTACAGATATAGCTGAGCATCAGCTTTAAAGATGCCATCCTTATGAGGAATCTGTATCCGAAAAGATTATTCAACAGTCAAAATGAGTGGCTTTCTCCCCACAATACCAATTCTAAGCAATGACATTTCTGGGAATAACTGACAACCCCCTGCCTGTGCTTCATGAATTTGACAAGAAAAGCAGACTTTAAAGTACTTTCCTGTTCTAGTCAGTGTTTTACATCTTATCCATTACTGAAAGTCTTTTCCTCAACACATTTTCTTCTCCCTGAACACCAAACTCACACTGTAACCAGCTTGTCACAGTCTACAGAGATAAGTAAACAGACTTCTGATCATACTGGAAGAGGGACAGCGACAACTGCAGTCTTACTCTGGGTGGGCTACTTTTCCATCCTCTGTTACAAAACCAGAAAATATATGAACTATAATAAAGATAACTATGCATGTCTGTGATAATGTCACTAATAACTTGGTGGCATGACAGAACATCTCCTATTACTCTTTCTTAAGATCAAGGGCCCAACTCTGGCTTTGCAATTTCAAGTTATGTGTGTGTCAACCATGATATACAGATCTCTAACACAAGAAGAGATGTCCCTATTTACAATTTCTTTTAAAGCACTAACAGTGAAAATGAACTTTCAAGTTAGAATTTTAAAGGCAGTGGTTTTCTTGCAGAGCCCTGGAGATTTCAAGGTAGGGGATATCACATGTTACAAATCATAAATCAAGCTCAGAATTACATCTTTTCAAGATACAAAGGAAATCTTAGAAGGTTTACTCTATAAACAGAGTGCTCCTGTGATTTTAAAAGCACCTGCTATTCCTTCTCTGGATGAGAAAACCATGAAGCAGAGCAGCTATATATAAAAGCCTCATGCTGCTAGAAAGATTTTATTTTTTTTTAGCACTGCACCAACTCAGCATACTAACAGATTATAGTAAAACGAACCTTTTATTTCTTTTAAGTTGAAAAAGGTAAGTGGAAAAGTCACTAGCCTGCTCTGCCTCAGAGACTACTTGTTCAGAATACAGTTATTTTTGTTATTCCTATTCCACCACCTTGTGCATTAATTGCACAACAGCAGTTATGAACAGGAACGTTCATTTTGGGAACAATTAATTCAGTCTGGTTGGTAGCATAAAATCTAACTCAGAGAAGGTAAGAAACAAATATCAGATGCTGCAATCAAGTCTCCAGTTTCAGGTTTTACACTTACAGCATCCTTGCTCATCTGAGCTGTCACTGCAGTCCAGGTTGTGATCACATTTCTTGCTTTTCCCGATGCACTGCCCACTGGCACAGCGGAACTGATCGGTTAAGCAAAGCACTGGAAAGAGAACCCCACGCATACCAAGAGTTAGTATCAAAGACTTCTACTCTTTAAAACGATTAAGAAAACAAGATGCCAAAGCATACAATCAGGAGTATCTTGGGAGTGCTTAGCCTGCTGCTAGCTTCATTTTTTAAAGTGGCCAGGGGCGCACAACGTCCCACGTGCCAAGCACGCAGAAAAAGTGATTCAGTGTTCTGTTGAGGATATTGCACAGTGGGTACCCGGTCCTTACTGCCTATTTACGATAAGGACACTACAGGATAAACTTACTTTGACTAAAATAGCTCAGAAGCAGAAGGCCACTGAGAACACAGGTACTTATCCCAGGATATGGTTATTGCAAAATTACTATAACAATCTCCAATTCTAAGCATTTACTGTAATATAAGAGAGAAGAATGAAGTTATTAAAAATAAATCTGCCAAACCATGATGATAAAATTGTTTAAGAAAGATAAATGCGGTTTCTCAATGCCCTTGTGTTCTTCCTGTAAACCAGAAAACTCCTTGATCATGAGACAAGATATTTCACTTGACATTATGTTTTTAAACTGAAATGAAAGACAGAAGATAAAACTGGAGTTTTGCCAGCACACTCAAAAAATAAACTACCACTTTGGGAAAAAAGGTGCTGCAGGCAAGGTGCTGGCTGCTGTTGTTTACACATATTTTTGCCTCCTGTTTCTCATAAATCCAAAAATTCTTTCTGACTTCAGTTGAATTAAGAAGTTAATCTAAAGGCTTTTCTGATCTGTAATCAACTTGAATACTCTGAATAACAGGGCCACTTTGAAGGTGATAAACAGCCCCAAGTCTGATATCTCCAGCTGCTGGATGGCAACCGGGAAGCTAACTTGCACAATACATTTTCAGATGTCAGCATCTCATCTGGCTAACAATCACCTTTCATTGCACAGGAATTTCTGCATCAGTCTGTATGTTTTTGTTTGAGCTGGAGCACATCTTTTGGAAAGAAATTCAGCCTTGATTCAAAGACCCTTAGACAGTCTCTTCAAAGAAGGAAAATGTACTGAAAGGATATAGAGAAGAGGCATCCTTTCAAGCTCACAAGTTGTCCCTACAACTCTTCACTGCTTGCACAGTGGGGAAAGGGCGAGTTTGCTCATATTTCACGTTGTATCATGGTGGGGTAGTTCAGATTCCACCAGCATAACCTGTCCTTTCCAAAATTAAAAGAACCTAATTCACATTCTGTTGGCAACAGCACTTCCCTCTGTAATGATGGCTTAAATACTCTCTTTTGCTGTGCTCTATAGGAAGAAGAGGTCTCCAGAAATCTTGCCTGTCTCTCACTCCCACTTACTCACAAAAGCTTAACTTCATTTTGTTCGGGTGTTACAAAATAAACAATCCCAAGACCTTTACCCGGTACAAGGCACACAAAAATTCACTTTGTAATTCACGCCCAGTTACTAGGTTTTTAGCGTTTAAAAACATATCATCTTTTTAATAGTACTTTCCCCAAACAGAGCTTAAATCACTGTGCAGATCAGTGTTATTTCTATCCCACAAGTGGAGAAACGAAAGTAGTGAAATAATTTCCCATTCAATACAACAATTTAAAAACTAGCAGAAGCTCGGATCCTTCCAAATTCTACTCAGCAATAACTTTGGTATCACAGAGTCCCCAGGACAGCTTTATTTTCATCACACTCTGAAAGATCCTCTGTACCTTCACAGTTCTTCTCATCCGAGTTGTCCTGGCAATTTGCTTCTCCATTGCACCGGAGGGCACTGTCTATGCACTGTCCACTTTCACATTGGAATTGGGTGTCTGAGCACACCGGGCAGTTCTTTTCGTCACTGTGGTCTTCACATTCGGTGAAACCATCACAACGCCAGGCCACCGGGATGCAGTCAATCTCACCTGTGAAACAGGTGAACTGCTGAGGGGAGCATGTTGGTGGTTCTTTAAAAATCAAGCAAACAAACAAAAATTAAAAATCCAGGTGAACAAACAGCAGATCAGGACAGGTAAGGACAAGAAGATCTCGGCTGCTTTGATTTATCAAGCAGCCGATAAACGTGCCACGTCCTAAGGTAACTTTTACCCCCACTGTCTCTGCAGTCATTTGTGCAGATCTTGAACCCCACATGACCGACACAGACTCATTTGACAAAGAGCAAGAGGAACAGAGAAACACGCACACTCAAAACACAACTATTTTCTTCCTTTCCCGCTTCAGCCTCTTACACCCTTCTCCCAGGTCTTCAAAAGTCTTCATTTAAAGTCAACACATTTTCTACCCCCCTTTTTCTGCAATACCACTGTATACACGACCAATTGCTCACTTTCTTTTTAATGTTCGACAGCCATTGTCTAGAAAACGTTAAAAGGATGTAATGCGCTGCAGATGGATGCACTGTGACTCAATGTCTAGTTATGTGCCCTCGACAGCTCTGTTCAGTCAAAATTCTTCTAAAATGACAAAAAAACGCTCCATGTAGTCAAGTCCCGTCATCTCAACACAGCTGTTAGCTGTTATTTAACACTTACTACAGTAACTGTTAATCTCATGCAGTAAACAAGTGCGGATTTCCCCCCTCCCCTTTTTTTAATCCCCCTTTCCTCCCTTGCCTTTTGGCCTGGTATTAAACTTGCTCTGAGAAAATATCTGGATTATGTTAGCACTTGTTCCATTGTAAGACCACACGTCGCCTTGATGGCGAGAAGATTGCATAATAAATCCATTCCGTACAGTGGCACAAAGAGAGCCGAGCACCAAAGTGCCTCTCCTCCCCCCCATTTCAAGCCCACCCCTGGAGGCACCAGGGCGTAGGCTACAGTGGCCGTATCGCCATGGAAGAGGCAACTCGCCCTTCTGGGACTGTGGTGCAGAAAAGCAACACACAGGGCGAGTTTGAGGAGGACAGCAGAGAGGAATAAAATGGCACAGACATGGTGTGATATGCCAGAACAGGAGAAAGGACCACTCTTTGAAAAAGGAGAACATACAGAGGGATAGAAAAAAGTAATAAAAATCATATAATGAAGAAATCAAGTTGAAATAATGCAGTGGTCTTAAGTAGAAAGGATGAACAGAGATCCTTATTCAATAGTCAACTAGTGAATTTTTCCTCTTCTCTTACTCATTCTCAATATTTGCAGATTTAGCTGGGGGCGGGGGGCAACAGATGACACAAAGAGGTAAGTGCGTAAAAGCTATGCTGTAACAGCATATATAACAGCACCTGGCACACTGTCACATCCTTTCTGCTCAGAAGCCACCCTTAAAGATGGAGGACCCCCCCCTCACTCGAGAAGCTGAGCGCTCAGTGACACAGATCATGGGCAGGACTTACCTCCGCAGGACAGCTCGTCCTGCAGCAGAACAAGGTGAACCGGGCAAGAGCAGCGCGTGGTGCCATCGCCCTTCACGATGCAAATGTGCGAGCAGCCACCATTATCTTGAGAACAAGGATGCTGTCCTGTGATTTTGAAAATGAGAAAGACAGGTACTGACAAGAAATCCCCACCTCTTTTTCCGACCTTTCAGTGATTTCTTTGGGCTCACAGGACTCCCTTCATTACTTCCTTTCCCCTGGAGAGAGCACTACTAAAAACAACTCTGAAAAAGCTGTGTTTTGTTGTGCGTGTTTTCTCCCTTTATACATCAATAATTAGCACGCACATCGGTAACTGCTCGTGATCTCAAACACTGTAAGAATTGTGCTATGGGGACTAAAACAGCACTCCAAGTGCTTTGCTTCTTGTGTGAGGTAGAATTAGTTGTCTGCAGCAAAAATAGTAGCATTAGTAATACAAAAAGATGTCTTGGATTCCATACTTCATTTTCTCTATTAAAGATGGTTAAAAAAGTAAACTTTTCTAATTTATGAATTCTGAAGCTTCCACACTGTCTCCGAAACTCAAATTAACATGCTCTAGATAAATATGTCTCTTCATTTTAATGTTTAATAAGGACAACGTACTTCTCTTGGAACTCCTGACAGATTTACTGAGATTAATAGCAAACAAAACTAGTAGTACTCTGCACTGATGCTTTAATTAAACATCCCCAGACGTTTTTCTACATATTTCTCCAAGGCATGCTCCACAGCCTATTAACCAGGCCTATTTCCTCCAAGATGACAGCAGCTCCACTGCTTTAACCATCCAGCTCCCATCGTTTCAAGCACGTGTGTGGGGAAAGGCTATATCCTACTAAACAGAAAACTTTTAAAAGTGCAGCCATGTTCAACACAAATTGTTATTCAATACACGCTTCCTTTGTGCAATGTAACGTTGCTCTTCTGTCATTTAATTCCGATATGAATTGCCACCAACAAAAATTGTTCACTTTGCCTTCAAGGCAGGCGGTCCATCGAAACATTTATTGCTAGTAAAAGGATCTGTGCTTGTCTAAATGGAGTAAACACCTAATAACCACTCGCTAGCGTGACCCAGACAATCCTGTACGAGGGACAACAGGATGGTTCTGCTGTGCCTGCAGACACTCAAATGCCAGGTGCCTGTATGGGACTACCAATAAAGTCAGCAGCAGCAACAAAACGTGATGCTGGGTTTGTGATAGATTTGCAGTCCATTGCCAAGCGCCTGAAGGAAACAAACTTAATTGCACCCTGGCAATGTACAGACACAAACCGATACCAACTCCTGGCCCCTTCAATCTGCACTGATGTTGATCAGTGACAAGGCCAAACAGGCTCATCCCTCTGCGGCCACTCCTTGGCTCGAGCCCCACAGGCACTGTTTGCACTTGCAAACAGGGATTGCACTCACTGTATTCCTGAATGTTGAGCTCTTTCACAGCATGGATGTCACTGAGTTGTGCAATACGAGCTTGGACCTTTGTACGTCCTTCTCGACCAGTCATATCAATCTTTTCAATCATCTGCTGTTGCCTGTCAATCCAATAGAGCCAGTTTTCAAATACCGTGAGTCCCACAGGCTGCAAGATATTAGAGTCTTCCAACACGATCCGGTTAGCACCTGCAGAAGGGAACGAGTGGTTTAGTTCAACTAGAATGAACTGAAATACTATCACAAACATTTTCTACACTACTCACACCACTATTTTCTACTACATTTACACTACTGGATAAGCCTACTACAAAACCACAAGCAATCCTGGGCTGTCTGATGCAAGACTGATGCATTTTGCAGACAGATGATCAAATTTTTTTTCTGCTTTCATCAAGACAGCAGCTTTTGTGCTTCGAATACATTTAAGAAGCATCTGGAGTTGGGGGCTGGGCTCTCATGAGCCTATCCAGTCTTTTATCGATATGATGGGAATTGGTGATTCTTTTCATTCTTCTGTCCTTTTTTTGGAGAGATTAACTGCTTTGTCTTTGCATACAACAGGGAATAAGAAGATGGATTTGTAGCTTGAGTTAACTAATACAAGACAAAATCCAAGTGAAGACAAGGTAGTTAGTACTTCTCACGTGAATTATGAGATTAAGGCAAACACTTGACTTCTGACTTCCTCGTATTCTTTCGTTTCAACTACGTTATCTTCACTAAAGTTTTCATGCTAAACTGGGAAGGCTCCTTTCTTCCTAGTGAAGACTTGCTTTCCTCAGTTCCTTTAGCAATCATTGGCAGCAGCCAAGAAGCCTTACACCTCTGAAGAGTATTTGTTGACTTTTATGCTAGATTACCTGGCGTCAAATATAGTCAAGGGCGACTGTCACATTTCATGCTTAACACTCTACACAAGACGGTCCACAGCTATTTTAAAGGTATCATTAAAGACTGTCCAAAGACAGTGGAGACTTTGTAACTCATACACAGAAGGAAAAGATGTTATTCAAAACCTGAGAGCTCCGGAGTGAGGTTTAATCCATGCTTCATTTATTTTACATGATACGACATGGTCATTAACACTCAAGTATTCAGTGAGGTTTATCAGATTTTGAGTCTAAAATTACTCACAAACATAAAGAATCTGCTTCAGTTTTGAAATGCTGAAACAATATCACACCGTCTAAACTTAGGTCACAGCTTGAAAACTTACATATAAATCCTGGTATTTCAGATATCTGGGCTCACTGCTAGGCTTATTTTTCACTTTTACTACAGCAGACAATAGCTTTGCATATGTTCATCCACAACACAATTTCCAATAAGTTTTTATATTTCATCCTGTAAAAATACACTAGTACAACTGAATACTACAGAAAAACACCACCATGTCTCTACCATACCCACACAAAACAATGTTATGGGACAAAAGACACATATGTTTCCTGTTTTTATAATTTGAGTAAGTTCTATCTCTCTGCTTTGTTTAGTAGCAAGAATGTTTTTTGGCTTGTTGAGAATTTAATCAACAGTATGTCAGCGATGATGACTTACAAACAGATTCAGCTACGAAGAGTGTATTTATCTCCTTTTCACTAAATGCATACAGAGCTCAGAAGTTAAGTAAGCTTCCAAACATTTAACAAGTGGTAACATCTAAAGCAGAACACAGAAATTCAAATATTAATCCCTCAGCTAGACCGGGCTCTCACCCACCACTTTGGAACACCACCAGCAATGATCTGATTAAGAAAAAACTTTGATGGATTCTGAAGGAGGCAACACCCAGACTGATGTAGAAATTAATAGACTGAGTCATGTAAATCGAACTAAATAACTGCAACTGTCTATTAACCCCCATGAACATGACTCATTATACAGGGAAAAGGTAAGAAACAGCAACCTGCATCTCAAGGAGAAGAAAAGCTAAGCTGGCAATAGGGGAAAACGCAAAGATGACAGGAAGGAACACAATTAAAACTAAGACCTTGACCTATCCAAAGTCTGTACATGCCCTGCTCTGCCATGCCCGTGTCAATCAGCATGGCATTTTGCAGTATGCTCCTAAAGCTCTGAAGCTTAAAATTTTCACTCCCTTAATGTCTTAATCTTTCTTTTTAATATTTGTGACCAAGTGTAACCGACTATTTCTGACTAAACCGAGACACTGAAATCCCCCCTTCCGTAAAGCCAACAATAAAATCCAAAGCTGGCTCATCAGGGTGCTAGTTCCCTTTATTAGGAATGTCAGATGAAAGGGAAATGTGATTAAGAGGAGCTTTGTCTCCTGACATAACCATTCTTTTTCCAGCAATACCTTTTACAAAAAGACTTAAAAACAAATACATACAAAACTCAGGACACACCCATAGCTCATTCTATTTCCTAATAAAAACAACTTAATTCCAGAATCATTAGACATTTCCAAATCACACTAATTATTCTCAAATAGAAGAACTAATTTCCAAATAGTTTCCATTCTAGGGAGTTAATTCCAGTCGTCTTTTCATAAACAACCCCTTGATCATGTGCAGAATCTGGTTAGCTTCAATAGGATCTCCCATTTGGGCAGCATAACCAAGTCCTAACTGCATGCCTGAAGGACAGGGAGGAAGAGGAGGACTGCATCACTTAAAAGGCATTCTAGCTCTCCTTCTCTTTACGGGTACTGGCATCGACAGAGCCAGAGACTGTGCATGTTTTTAGGAAGCTAACATGCAGAAAAGTTACTCTGCCGGTCAAAAGAGCCTATTAATCAACATTCCTAAGCACAGGAATGCATCTCAGCAGTTAGCAATTTATTGTGGTGATTATAGCAATCTATTTGCAGTGCAAATGCCAAAAAGCAAAAGAGGTTTGGGAATGATTTTTCTTCATGTTCTTCGAAAATATGGCAAGTTTTTACTACAGAACGTTGGTGATCCAACAGCCACATCTTTAAGGAAAGAAAAAAAAAAAGCAGAATCATTAAAACCAGACTGAATTAGAATTTAGACCCATCTCCTTCTCTGGTGTCCTAATTTCTGGCAGATAACAGACGAAGAGAGAAACAAAGCACGTGCAATGTTCTGCCGCCCATTACTTTACTCGTGCAGACCCTGGATCTGGGATAGTCTAGAACATACTGAGATGCACCGTACCACTTATTCTTAAAATAAAATAAAAAAAAATAAAAAAATTTTCACAGGTTACCTTCTGTGTTTTAAAATAGTAAACAATCAGGATATCACAGCTCATTAGTGACTCTGAATCCTCCAGGGACACACCACATGAATCACTGAAAAAAAATTACTATCTTGCTGAGCCTCAATTCCAATCATCTAGAAAACCTGAAATGTTTTCCAAAACAAAAGCTTATTCTAGCAACTTAATAAAAGGCTGAAAATCACAGCGTGTCAACCGGATTAAATGCTGCTACTTTGAACGAAGGTATCTTATCATTGGTGAAAGATATTATAACAATTGAGTACGGTAGTTTGTAAAGTTTCCAAACTTGCTCACGGACTGCAAAGTGTGTCCTTATTTCCTTACACGTGTACTTATACTTCTGATAGTAGAAAACACTCAGGTGAAGTACAAGGACATGCACTATTCAAACTGGGGATGGACTTACTGCAGAGGACGGAGAAATTCTGCCACTGCCTTCCACTAGCAGCAGCGCGAGGAGGGCACATACCCCATCACCTAACAGAGATGGGTACCTAAGTGCTCAGAACATCCTGTCATTCCCAGCAGCAACATCCAGCCCAATTTGTATCACCACAAATTGCTACTGAAGCCACATGAGACAGCGCAGCTGATCCAACAACTTGCTGGATCTGGCTAGTTGGTAAGAAACATCTCAGTCTCTTCCCTCACCCAATCTGACTGCATGATTTTCCCTCTTGCTCCAGTTCTGGCTGCTTGCTGCACTCCTTCCTGAACCAATTCAGCTTTCCAAACCAACAGAACACCGTTCTCTATTTTTCTGGATATTGTTGTTAGGTTATTGTTTTACTTATGTGGTTAAGTGAGCCGAATCAACTCCCAGAGGAGGTCAGACAAGCAGCATAACCAACCTTAGGGAGCAGACAAAAAGAACTCCAGAGCTGGAAGAGGGAGTTTTTCTGCCTTTTGAGAACAGAGAGATGTTAGATCTGCTCTATCCTTCTCACATCATTTCACCCTAAATGACAGGTACAGAAGTGACCTGCACACCTGCTGCTTTAACTCTGCTGGAAAGATTTTTCCACTAATGGGAAACTTTCCTCTGATTGACAGATTACTGCACCAAAACCAATGCCTTTAAAAACAACCCTCTCCCTCCCCTTTCCAAAACTGCTGCAATTTATTTGTGAACTGACTTTGGGAAACCACTCGAAGGTCTTGCAGTGAGAAACTGAAGTAAATAGCATGTGTAGCAATTAATAATGCAAATCACAGATAGAGACATGAGACTGTAAAGGCACGCTGCATGAATCATGCACATTCCCCGGCTGGGAATTTAGGGAGCAATTAGAATCACAGTACAGACTGTTTATAGTAGGAAGGAAAAGACGACACTTTTCTCTGCGTTCCCCCACACCCACACCACACAAATGAATCACTGAATTAAAGTGCTACTCTACCTGAAAGGTCACTGCTTTCAATTCTCCGCAGGTCTGAATCAGCCCAGAACAACTTGCCTAGCTGGCTGTCAATAGCTAAGGCTATGGGCTTGCTCAAACCACTGAAAAAAAGGACCTCTCGTTCAGTTCCATCCAATGCTGCTCTCTCAATTTTAGGAGACCTTTCCTGTAGGTTGGTGAAATACATGTATCTGGAATAGGAATGATTAGAGGAAAAAAAGTTTATTTGATCTTTCCATAGTTTTGCTATATGACCAAGACATCTTAACAAATGTCACAGATGTTTTGATTCTGACAAACAGAAACCAACCTGCAGCAAGAAAACAATTTGATTCTCAAGACTTTCAGCCTGAATTTCCCCACATCACTATTTCAACTACATACCCTTTCTCAGGATTCACCACAATGGCCCTGGGCCTGTCTTGATCTCCTTTGAGCACTACTCCCATGGCTCTCCCATCCAGACGTGTCACGTTGATCACATTAGTAGCTTCGCAGGTCCAGTAGATATAGCGGCTGTAGATGTCAATGCTCAGGTCATAAGGCTGCATATCTAGGTTCTGATTGGGAACTGGACTTGTCACAACGGTGAGGCTCTACAAAGGAAAGAAAAACAACCCACAGAAGAACATTTAATCTGATCTAACGCAAGCAATTTTATTTGCTATGGATGCAGCACATCAAACTACTGCTCAGGAAAAGAAGGCGACCAAAATACTATCATAAAGTAAGGAAACACCCAGGTTCAGTTGCCCCACCGACACCTTTGATCAGATATAGACACTTAGTCCTGCTGGTTTGTTGTAATGGCAATCATGCAAGATGGTTGCAGCTCATAAGACTTAGCAAGTTTGACCAGTAAGTCCAAATTGTCTCTATGTTGAAGATTCAGGGTCAGCTTCCACGTTTCTTCTGCTTTCTTGACAACTCTTAAGTTCAGTTTGGAGAGACCACAGCTCAGCACATTTAGCACTCTACAACAGAAACGCATCACCACTAATTCCCAAAGCTGCAGCTGAACGGATAAAAACACAGGCAAAGTGAGGTCAGCCAGCACTTGAAATTCTGCCCTCATTCTTCTCCAGTATCACTGCCATCACACTTGGGGCACACAACATCAGGATGAATAACAAACGGGAAGGCAACTTTGCCGACGCACAGAAAGGACATCAGCTAGCGTACGCCAGTGACTTCAGAGCATTGCCAGCTGACACCTTTCTGCTTCAAAGTTCTTGCCTTCTACTGGTCCAGACCTCTGGAGTTCATATGCCTTTCTTTTTTTTAATTTATTATTTTTTTAGAAAGAAACTGCAGAGTCTCCCTATAGTGAAAGGTGAACCTAACAGACATGTTTCATGAACTTTTCAAAAAAAAAAATCTGAAGAGGATTGGTAACTCACAAAACACAGCCTTACATAACCTTTCTGGAAAACTTCATGCTTTTGAGGTGAGCAGCCTCCACCCTCTCACCTCCGAATTAAACTTCACTGGAAAATCTGCCTAACTTTATTTGGCTTATCACCTCTATGAAAGGGTGTGCCTACAAGTCTTACATTCGTTTATTCTGCTGAAGCTGGCAAAAACCTGGTGCCTTTGAATAGTTTTGAGTGTTAAATTATTTAGATATTCCAGAATTAAAACCACTGCTAAATTAAGAGTTAAGGCTGAAAAGCGTTCAGTAGGATCCAACTACCACCACACCTACCACCAGAAACCACACTTTCTTACAAATTAAACTGAATACAGCACCTCTGTGTGTTCATCTGAGTATCCCGCTCCTCCCTCATTCAAAAAAATCAAGAAGAAAAAAAAAATCTATTTTAAAATGTGAAAATGAACAAGCAGTCACTGCTCACAATTAACCTCACTAAACCCGTATCACCTTTCGCCTTCTACCCTACTCTACTTTTTCTGTATTCCCCAGTCAAATACATTTCCCAAGCCTGCTATATCTCTTACAGGTCACTAGTTTCAACCTCCTCGCTCGGTGCCTCGGCGGCTGACACCAGTTCTCTTCCTACCCTCACCAGAACCTGGGAGGCCTTGGACACAGCCATGTGCTCATCAAGTCCCACTCTCTTCATTTCAGAGTCAATGCCCCTGCACCCTGCTCATTTGCAACCCTTCCTTCTCTCCCACACACTCCCTTTCTCCCAAGAACTTCCCCTTCCCATGTTTCACTTCTCTCAAACAGGGGTTTCCAACAGCCCCCAGCCAAAAGACAGCATTAAGCAAATAATGCACTGTGAACAACAGTATCTTTAAGCTGGCCTTAGTTTTCCGTGTTTTATTTCTCGCTGCACCTCCCAGATTACGGGCTGAGGACTCCAGAAACTCCAGATGCCACTTGTTTTGCCAAGTGACAGCTAGAGATCTACAGGAAGTCTGTGTATCTAAATTATTCATGTACAATCTTTAATTGCTGGGTGTAGGGCATGCCTTCCTCATCTTTTAATAATTCCATCACCCACAGGATACCTGGCTGCCATCCTCCTGTGCCTTCCGGATGATGTTCTGCCGAGAATCAATCCAGTACAGCTGCTTATCCAGGGGGTCATAATCGATGGCTCGAACGTTCCTCAGACTATGGATAGGGAGTATGATATCTGGACTCTGCTGCTCATCTATCACCATGCGATTAATTGCATTCTTCTGACTGAACAACAGAAAGGTCGTAGGAGCTTGATGGGTTACAAAAAAAAAAAAGGAAGGTGAAAGGGTTACACATAGCAATAACATTGGGTATTTGTATGTTCAATAACAACAACTACTATATATAACCAGACAGTACCTATTCTATGATTCTGTGATTATTTCATTCCCTTCTCCTGATTCCTTTCGCTGCCCCCCCTACCCACAAAACCAAAACAAAATATAAAAATCTCAAACTCTGATCAGTTTGGAAAGCCTTTCAAATGCCCTCTTTTTACTATCAGTGTCTCAACGTTTACAGAGACAATTTTGTAAGTTGTAGGACTAACAAATGTGAAGACTTCTGTCAAAATCACTTCCAAGGAGAACGGTCAACCATGCCTCTCAAAGAACCGTGAATTTTCTTTCTAAAGGGGTCCCAGGGAAATGCAGCTCCACTATTTTGAAGTTGAACCTTTTGCTAGGTATGCTTCTACTTGCGGAGGAAGTCAAGCAAAAGCCAGCACCAAGTTCCTTATTTAGAGGTCCCAAAGAAGAGAGATTGCTGTTAAGAAAGGTTCAGTCCTGTTCCCGCAAACCCTCTTTCTGCCTGCACCGGAGCGGAACAACTAATTCACAGGAAAATCTCTTAGATGTGTGCAAGGCTGTGTTTCTGGATTAAAAAAAAAAAAAAAAATCTATTCACTCTTCTCAAATTTATATATCTTTCTTATTTCTAGGTGCTCATCTGGGAATGCTAACTTGCAATCAAAAAAAAAAAATCTGATGCTTTGCTCCAGCTTTCCAGATGCCCAGCAAAAATTTCCTGGACAAATGATTTTTTTTTTTTTCCTTAGAAATACCATCAAACATCAGAAAATAAGATTTCCCCATCCCATATAGCTGTAGTTTACCAGCTGTATCTTACAGTAAGTGCACAACACATTTAATACATCGTTAAAAGGAACTTATCCCTGTATTACATAACTGGGTCAGAAATCAGAGGAGGTAGTTAAAGCATTTTCCCTTTTCACAGCGTTCTTTTCAATAACGGTCTACCTGGAGCCACCGCTGGGCAAGACGGCACAAGAGCCAACAGCCAGAAATGCAGTTTCCAGCCTCCCTGAAGTTTGTACAATCAATTCTCTCTAGCACAAGTCTGGAGAGATGAGCAGTGGGACACTGCACTCATTCAATCCAGCCTGTAAAACAGGTAAGGCAGCACCTTGGAAAGGGGAGGTAGCAAAAGTCTTCCAGAGAACATCATCACTTTGCTTTGTTATTTTAGGCGTAGGCTTTGAACATTTATTCTGGCTGCTGGGAAAAAAAAAAAAAAGGCGCAGGGGAGTTTCCTTGGTAACTAACACTCGATCCTAACATCCTATAACAATCAGGCCTAATTGCAAGGTATTTTGGCTTTCTGGAAAACCTGTATTTCCCCTCCAAGTGTTTCTCCAATAATTTAAGCCACCTTCTACTTAACTTTAAACTGCAGAAGAAAGCACACACACACAAAAAAAGCAAAGCCAAGTTTACGTGAATGTGTACAGCAAAATAATAAGATTCAGAAAACATCAGAGTTCTTTCCAAGCAGTGAAGAGAGTAATGGAAAGGGGAAAAAGCTTAAGATAAACAGTGCAGGTAAACATACCATCATAAGCAGCTAAAATTCTTTCCATTTTTCCCCAAAGACACCTAAGATTGCCTAGCTTACAACCTTGAATTGGTAGCTCGTTATAAAAAGCAACAGCAGAATTTCCCCCCTTGAGTCCCCACATCTCTGAAACAGTACCAATTTCAGAAATCCCTTCCCAGTTTTCAGCATCCTCCCTCCCAACAGTCACATATTTTAACTGTATTTTTGGCAAGCGAAAGGAGTGCAATGAGCACGTCTCCTGTGTAACACTGCCTTCCAATTTCATGACACGTGGTAGGGCTGATGAGATACTACATCTCATCAGTGCTGTGTGTCCTTTCCATAATGAAAAGAATCTACGCACGCATAAGCAGGGTAATCCAGAAGGGAGGATCTGGCCCCTAGACGGGGTTTGGGCTAATAATCATGTTCAGGAGTACATAAGCAAGTAAAACGGGCAAGAGAAAGTTAAAACGATTCATGCTCCAATTATAGTGGCCAAGAAAAAGAATTAAATTATATGCAGAGAAGCCTAAGTCTCCAATTACCTACAAATGAGAAGCTGGAAAGTTCCCAGGTTTGAACGTGGCAGAAGGAAAGCTCCTAATACCTCACGAACAGCCCCGAACTGTCCTGCGGGGAAACGGCTCTATTTGCCCACACCGTATTTCCTGTATTTTTCTCCTTCCGTTGTTTCCAAGAGCATTTTCACAAGAAAACATGAGCTTTGATCATTTTGCTACTTATTCTCCACTGGAAGTCAAATTCTTCCGCCTACAAAATCACAGTCATCACCAGAGAGGTGCCAGTCGTGCCTCCAACTCGCAGGAAGGTGCGAGAGTGTTAAAGAGTACAAGAATCCAGTTGTCATGCAAGCGTCCCTTGTAATAAAAAAGGAAAGGAGGAGTACAGGATATACGGAGGGGTGGAAAAGGAGAGTTTTCCGAAGAGCATGATTTTCAAAAAATGCCATGAGGTGGCATTCGTGCAACAAGTTGCCCTGCTTTTGGTTTTAAAAGAACAGTTGGATCTCTCTACTCATGCGTAATGTGGACAAGATACAATCTGTCTCTCTGTACCACGAATCTCTTCACCCACTGACTAATCTGAATGACACCAGTGGAAATCAGCCATCCAGTGTGGCTGCCAAAATTATGAGAGCTTCACTGGCAGCCAGTTATTGAGAGATGGATAAATTATTTGGTTAGAAACTAATTACGCACAGCCTGAGGGGCCTTGCAGTTCATGTTCTGCACAACAATAAAGAAAACCAGAGCTTGGCTGCACTGAGGTCAGAAATCTGAAGTGGTGGGGAGGCCGTGGAGCCGAGCCTCTCCTCACTGAGGAAAAAACACTTTTAGGGGTACAAGAGTGCCCCATCTCAGCATCTCATCCGCTAGTAAACACAGCTACTATAGAATTAAATCTTGAATACCTAAAGGCTACACAAAGTCCAGAATACAGACCGAGCTATCACATACCCTTCATGTCAGGCAGGATTAGAAATAAATAAGCAGATAAATAAACAAGCAAGCAAGCACTTGAGGAGGGTTTGACAGACAGATACCAAATTTTGAGCTCTCCTGTTTACACAGATTTAGCTGAGTCACTGAAAAGGTTCACTAACAGCCGCTCTTCTTATTTTACGGGAATACGGGTATTTTGCAAGACTTTTTTTTTTTTTTGCTTTCAATATCCTATCTTCTCGTAAAAGTCAGTAGGATTTTAGTATTAGAAAATTATATTTAAAAATACCTATTTTTATTGCTGTCTATATCCAGTCATATATCCTGCTTCCTATGGAGGAAAGGAGGCTAAGGAACCAAAAATTTTTCAAATACACGTTCAGTATTAAAAATAGAAACTAGCTTTAACTTGGCCGATCGACAAACAAGCTTCACTACCTCATGTAAAAGTAAAACTCTTCTTTCCTCCAAGTACAGTGCTTGCAACTGTTACTAAACCCATCTGCTTCTCTGTTTTCTTTTCGTTCGATATGGCTTACCGCTACAAGTCCTGTTGTCAGAGTTCAAGGAATAGTGAGCTGGGCAGCCACAGACAAAACCACCGACCGGGACCGCTAAGCAGAGGTGAGAGCAGTGACCGTTGCTAGAGGCACACTCGTTCCAGCCTGCCTGCCTGGAGGAATGGAAGACCAAGATGTCCATAACGTAATCCAAATGCCCTTGGATGATAGTTCGGTTCTGACCACTGGTCTTGTTGGCTCGTTCAATGCTACGCCGGCTCCAGTCTGTCCAGTAAATGTAATCCTGATACTGAGTCAAGCCGAACGGGTGAGGTAAGTCATCAGCTATAATCTCACGGTCAAGGCCTGTTTCCAAAAAGGAAGGGAGAGAAAAAGCAGAATTATATGGGGACAAACAATATGCTGTTTAATGCTGTTGGACATGTCCCCTGCACAGAAAGGTTAACATATAATTACTTTACAGTTACTATTTCAGTACTACAAAATTGTAAAGTAATGTACAAGATGCAAAAGACCATCCTGAAGTGTCAGAGTCTATCACAGAAATGTGCTAATCCTGCTTTCAATTCACAGAAGAGAATGTATTTTACTAAAGAAAAAAATCTCTGTTTTGAAAACATTGAGGGTTCTCAGATTCTGTCCTTTCCTCCTCCTCAAAACAAACAGGAGCCCTCTGAAGGAGATGCAGGATCCTGACACTGTATTCCCAGTTCAGCATCTCTTGCATCACTTTTGGGTCTCTGCCTGCTGCTTACAGAGAGAGAATTGTTACGAGCTTAATAAAATTCTACATCGTATTACGAGAAAAATTAAATGCACAAGGTTAAACTAACCTGTCTCTGGAATGTTGGAGCAGTCAGAAACTCAAGGTAGGAACAGTTAATTGTGTATAATGTGGAAATATTAAGAGACCTTAAGGAGCAGGGCATGGGGAGGAGCAGAATGATTTCAACCACGTTATTTCAACCACTTCATCACCACGGGACATCCTGCTGTCTAGTCACAGAAAATGACTGGGAGATTATGAAGCAAGAAGTCATTCCCACTTCGCACTGAGAAGATGAGGATGCAGAGCCCTGCACTCTACCATCACTAGCCACAGGCACATGGAAGATGAAATTCTAATGCTGTGTCCACTTCCATCCTACAAGGGGAATGCTGAGCCAGCCTCAACAGCACACCAAAGTACATGAGAAGCTGAAGAAAAGCTTTTATATTACGTATAACTCCTATAATGCATTTTCCTGTTTTGACCTTTTTCTAGTTTTGTTCCACTATTGCAAATGTACTGTTTAAAGCAGACTAACTCCTTTAGCCTTAAATATTGGCTAGCGATAATGCTAATCTGAGTCATTTGGCACACAATGAGGCAGCCCACTCCTGTGGATAATGAGAAGTTAAAAAAAAAAAGATACTGTGCAATCTGAGAGGGCTCGAGTCCTCAGTACACTACCCTGGGACGGTGAAAGAATAAAATATTCCACCTCCATTTAGCTGTAATGACCAGTTTATAAAACCATCACACAGACCCCAGCATGACAGCGTGCCGCCCTGGTGACTAGTACTAGCCAGGAAAAGTTCCTTAGCGTGCAAGATACTGGGGATGGGGGAGGGTGGAGGAAACACATGAACCCTGAGGGTACCAACAAAGATTAAAAACCAAGTTGTATTAAATTACATTGTGAACAATGTCCAATAAGCTGTTGTTATCTTGGCTTTCTCTCTACCTTTCCACAGATGATGAAGTGTTTGTTATGTATTTGCCAGTGCTCTTCAAAGCAGCAAAACAAGACTCTCCAGAACACTGAAAGTTGACAGCTTTGTCCTACATATAACTGAAAACGTGTACAGCTTGTATAATTTTAACTTTGTGAGAAACTATATCACCTACAACAAAAAAAACCGAGGCCGTGCTAAATGCTGTGTTGCATAAACATCAATTATAGAAGCAAATGTTAAAGGTGTGCGAGTTTGGAAAAATCTATTTTTGTCTTAAGACGTGTATCTTTGCATTATTTAAGCAATAATTTGCCACAGGGAACTGTGAAAAAGCAGCATCATCCCCACAACGCTACCCAGGGTTCTGGGGCTCACCTAGCATGTTGGAGGATTCTATAAGGTTGGTATCGAGGTCGGTCCAGTACAGTCGTCTTTTAGCGTAATCAATAGTTAGGCCGTTAGCACGTCCCACATTCGGTACCAAAGTAGTCCGCTCACTGCCATCCATAGCAGCTCTATCAATCTTCGGCTTACCACCCCATTCAGTCCAGTACATAAACCTGATTAAAAGGACAAAAGGAAAAAAAAAAATTATGTTTAATCAAAAAAAGAACTCAAGGGGAGAAACAAAACAAAAAATCCTTAGAAAGAATAAGACAAAAACAACAGCTGTAAATTCGAGCATTTATTAAGTCCCATTACGCTAAATGTTTTTTTCAAAATACAAGCAAGGAAGTGAGTCAAGTTTCCTTAAAATGCTTCCAACATTATTTTTTCCACTTGGAGCTGGATTTTCAGCAGCGAGTTCCATACGAAAGCCCTTCAATCTTAACTAATCCACGCACATCAGTTAAGAGGCAAAAGGTTGGCAGTTGGGCACCTTCATTTATACCTGGCTATTTAGCAAGGTACATCCCATGGCACGCACTTCTGTTTCTATTCAGTTGTCCATCAAATGAAGGAATACAAAGAGGGAGGTATGCAGGGTACTTCTGTTAATCGGTGCCACTGCTCATCTCCGCACAACTAAGTCAGTCAGCCACGTAACAGTGTGTTACATTGCAGCCAAGGGCAGAATAACACAAAACTGTACGGCATTTCCACTGGAGCAAAAGTACAAACTATTACGTACTCACACGCCAGTTTCTGCCTCATTTGGCAGCAGCACAGACTTCGTACGTTTTCTTTAGGCACCGTAGAGAGGGCTGTATGTTTGACATTTGGTGGCTGGTTAGTCACTTCTTCCAAAATGTAAAGCCAATACCATTTTAAAAACAAGTGAGACATAGCTAGCCAATGTTTACCTCTTTCTGCTTTAATACTTCTAGTAACAAGCACCTGTGAAATGCTTTCAGTTTCAATCAATCGATGGAGTGAGAAAGGTTGCTTCAGAAACCGATGATCAAGGGGGAGCTATTCTTTAGACACCAAGAATACTTGCAAATTTTTCTTAAAAATTCAGCATTTATTCTGTGCATAAATTTTGCAAGTTGTACACAGTATGGACCTAAGTGTTAGAATTGCCCCCCTGGGAGCAATGCCACAAAACCTTCCACACAAAGTACAACAACATAGCTCAGCTATAAGACAAAAGGGAAAACAGGCATTCAGACTCACAACTAATTTTTTTTCCCCGGTATGTGGTGAAGAGACAAAGCACTGAATTATAATAATCCTTGGAAAAAAATTATTCTTAGTGTAAAACTAGAATCATATGTAGTAACCTTTTGTTACAACCGAGTAACTGGATCTAACAATCCGGTCTTGGATGCCCTCTGATGTACTTGTTCAGGTAAGCCCTGGCATGTCAGGGCTGAACCCCGTGTAGGTGTCCCACCGGGGCCAGCGCAGAACTCTGTTCGACTAAGCCCTGCGACAGTTGGCACCACCTTGTTGAAATGAAGCAGGAGGAACATGTTTCGAGTTCTCTGCATTGCTGTAACTCTTGCAGCGAGGCTAGAAACTGCGATAATTTCATAACGCTTGAAAATGAAGTTCCCTCATTTGTAAAATAAGACTAGTGCAATGTTGGTATAACGTCAAAAAGGTTTTGCAGTAATTAGTTAATGTCAAATGAGCATTTCATGGTAGAAGAGCTGTTTCAGAAGCTAACTAGTTTTGCCTTGCCTTGCCCTGCTCCTTCCTCCCTCCCCCTGCTTATTGCCCTACTTTTGCTATTACATTTGAATCCAAATGAGAAGTTTCTTCTCAGGAAATCTCTCATTTTGGGGATAGATGGGTATAATTGTTTCTGCTCGTTCTCTGTCCTCGCTTCCATTCTCCATACCACATAAAAAGGCCCCCTTATTTGAAGAAACAAACACCTTCCTTATTCTCAGACAACAAGCTTCACTCCCCCACTGTTAAGTTAAATCATTTAATACTTTTATTGGACTCTAACTTGTGATAAAAAGGATCCTCATTTTTAAAAGGATAAATATTTTCTTTTCAATGCTATAGTCCTTTTCTAATTAATGAATTCCATAAACCTAAAACTACTTTGATTCTGCGGTTAATTAAAAAACTAAATATAAATCCCTTTTTAATGAGCTGCTCTGATTTTTTTTGTAGTATTCTTAATGATTATTCAGGACATTAAGAGCGTATTCCTCCAGCCCTCATACTCTAAATTACCAGGTTGTATTCCCCAGCTCAGTCCTCTCAGGATTTACATGCAGTGCCTAACTAATATGCCCTAGAGGAAGCATTACGATGTTGTTTTTCACCACTCATAAACATAAAATTAAATCAGCAAGTTACCCCTCAGCAGGATCCAACGCCAATGCCCGGGGACTGTCGAGATCTTTCCACACCAGGACTTGGCGATGCTGCCCATCCAGCTTTGACACTTCTATACGATTTGTGCCAGTATCAGCCCAATACAAGTTCTTCCCTAGCCAATCTACAGCCATGCCTTCCGGATAATCCAAGCCAAACTCCACAACGTGTTCCAGTGCGCTGCCATTCATAAACGCTCTGCTGATGGTCTGCAGGGATACAAAGATACACAGGCAAATTAGAAATTTTACCCGTCTGTCATTGGGCTGGTTGTTTTCTTTGTTGCATTTTAAACATTTTCAGATTTTAGGCATCTCACAGGAAAGAGGATCTTACAATATGCTACTTATTTGCAAGGTGAACAATGCTGCTATTCAGAAGTAAGGGTTTACTGTACTCGATGAATGTATCCTGTGTCAATTACAACAGCGTTTCACTGGGGAAATAAATGGGATAACTAGTCTGGTTCAATTAAGCAGTCTACATGCCAAAGTGACCTTAATAACTCAGTGCCAACTTCCAGGGGGAAGTATTCGGTGCTCCTAGGACTATACAAAAGCATCGATGTTATAGTGTGGAACACTATTTAGAGCAGCCTAATGAAAAAGTTCAGGAAAGAAAAGCAAAGAGAAGAAAACAACCTAACAACTGATAGGGTCAGCAGTGCAAGTGCTTCGGTAATGATGGTTTAATTTAATTTCACTAAGCATAATTTCTTCTTGGTCTTTTGAATAAAAGACTTCTTTTAACTCTTGCCATCATGGACCAGCCAGAAGTATACTTTCATAATATATCGGAGTTTACGCATTCCCTGATTTACTATGACCGCTTATCAGCCTGAAAGTAAAGGAACAACACTGGGATGGTACAAAATTATTTTTGGCAAACATGGTCTTCCTTTCTGTGTCCATAATACTCCCCTCTACACACACTCCTCATCCTCGTAACCCATCAGAAGTTAACACAAAGACTGATTTTTGTTTACTTCCCAGTGTGGATGCTACCCGATAATTATGCCAGTTTGTGACAGTACACAGCAGGGAAGTTTGTATCCCAGTCTTCATCTGTATCACCCTTAAAAATTGATCAGATTGTTGCTTTATTTTCATTTCAAACACAGCTCAAATGAATACGATACTTAAAGAGTTCAGCCAATTCACCTCTCTCAAACTCACTTAAACTCTGTGTTTTTAACTTTCATGATTCTTCAGCTGCAAAGGTCCATGAGTTATTGTTGGCACAGGACTCAACCCAACTGCAGAAAACTTTCTTTTGTTAAAAATTAATTTTCGGTGCTCACAATTCCGACTACATCTACAACCCATGAAAAACAAAGGGAATAACTGGACTCACGGATAGCAGACAGACAATACACAGATTTCTGTCACTCCATTAACCACCACATTTAAACACCTCCCCTCAACCTTTTCCGATTTGTCAGTCTAGACCCTAGACGGGTTTCACAAAGCCTGTGATTCATAATATATCTCACGTGCAGTAGCTATATAAAGTTAATGAATAGGTAAGAGCCATTTTCACTTCCTGACCCAAGACAAGGCTTCCCCCCACCAAACGTATCTGGCAAAACATCTGTGAGCCCCAAAATCTCCTGCCATATGGCATTCTTCTCAGCTTGCTGCCAAAAAACTTCATTTTTGCAAACTTATCCTTTATTTGAAAATGTATACGTTCAATTTAAATGATGTGGTGGGTTGACCCTGGCTGGAGGCCAGGTGCCGTCCAAAGCCGCTTTATCGCTCCCCTCCTCAGCTGGACAGGGGACAGAAAATATAACAAAAGGTTCATGGGGCAAGACAAGGACAGGGAGACCACTCAGCAATTACTGTCACGAGCAAAAGAGACTCGACTTGGGGAAAATAACTTAATTTATTACCAATCAATCAGAGTAGGGTAATGAAAAACAGAACCAAATCTTAAATCACCTTCCTCTGACACCTCCCTTCTTCCCAGGCTCAACTTCAC
>NW_009623339.1:0-229 GCF_000690535.1 Cariama cristata
TGGGGACAGGGACGGGGTCTGGGCACCCCAATATCTCCTGGGCAGGTGACAGTGGGGACAAGATCGGGGTCTGGGCACGCCAGTATCTTCTGGGGAGGTGACAGTGGGGACAGCAATAAGGTCTAGACACCCCAATAGCTCCTGGGGAGGTGACAGTGGGGACAGGGACGGGGTCTGGACACCCCAGTAGCTCCTGGGGAGCTGACAGTGGGGACAGGGATGGGGGGTG
>NW_009623339.1:362-606 GCF_000690535.1 Cariama cristata
AGGACAGGGTGGGGACACCCCAACATCTGCTGGGCAGATGACAATGGGGACAGGGATGGGGTCTGGACACCTCAGTGCCCTGTGGGGACAGGGACAGGACTTGGACACCCCAATATCCCTTGGGGCTGTGCCGATGGGGACAAGGACAGGGCCTGGACACCCCAATATCCTGGGGGGGGGCAGCTGTGGGTACAAGGACAGCACCCAAACACAAGGGGCAGCCCTGGTATCAAAGCTTCCCCGG
>NW_009623340.1:0-201 GCF_000690535.1 Cariama cristata
CCCGGGGAGCTGCCTGGCCTCGCTCCGCTCACCCTCCTCTCCTCCCGCAGCTGCTCTCTCTTCGTCCCCGCCTGCCGCTCGCCCGGGGCATGCCAGGTTGGGGGGGAAACTGAACGACTCGCTGCACTTGGCCTCCTTCCCCTCCCAAACCCCAGGTGCTGCCGCCTCCCCCAGCCACCATGGCCGACACACTGGAGTTCA
>NW_009623340.1:317-3348 GCF_000690535.1 Cariama cristata
AGGGCTCTTCCCCCACCCCGGCGTCTCTTCCGCCGCCTCATCCTGGCAGAGGGTGTTTTGCTGCTCTCGCATGGAAGCGGGGAGTGGAGGCGCCTCGTTTCCGGGGCTGAAGCATTTTGGAGCATTGACGGGGGCTTTTAGTGCCAGCCCGTTGCGGAGCGAGCGAGGTTGTGGTTGGGAACACTTCCAGGAGGAGGGAGAAGGGATGCCAGCTCTGTGCGTCCACTGCAGCTGCTGCGAGAGGGTTGTGTGTCGGCCGTCAGCCTGTTCCAGCATGGGGGAGTGGGCAGGAGGTGTCTTGCGGAGGTGTTGAGTGTTTCTGGGTCTCCCTTAATCCTCTGGCTTCTGGGATGTTGTCCCCAAAAGCCCAATAGAGCTACAGCACTGTAGCAGCACTGAGGGTGCTGGCGACTGTCTTCTGGCCGTCTGAATCCCCAATTTGGGTGGTGAGGAGCGTGTGCGGACTAAAGCTGGTGAGCAGTTGGGGAGTCGCCTTGTTTCGCCTGAAGAGGTTGTGCAGCCGCCTGTTGCACCCAAAGGGCGGCGGTTGCCTGCTCTGGAGCCTTTCAGTGTCGTTGGGCTGTTCCCCCGTGTGTGAGGCGAGCCGCCTTCGCCTCACACCTACCTCTCCCACCAGAATGACGGGCGGCTGCGGCTCAGCCGCCAAGGCGTGATCTTCAAGAACAGCAAGACGGGGAAGGTGGACAACATCCAGGCCTCGGAGCTGGCTGAGGGTGTGTGGCGGCGTGTGGCACTCGGTCATGGCCTCAAGCTGCTCACCAAGAACGGCCACGTCTACAAATACGATGGTTTCCGGGAATCGGTGAGTCCCCTGGCCCCTGCGTGCCTGGCCTATCCTTGTCCCTGGCTGGCCTCTCTTCTCTTGCTGGCTTGTGCTTGCCCTGTATTGAGCTGCGCTCCCTGCAAGTCTCACAGCGCTGACCCCTGTTTTTCTTGCTGCTTCCCTTGTGCTGGGGGAGCCGTGTCCCAGTTACGGGCTCTGGGCAGTGCCCGCCTGTACAAGGTGGTTTCTAACGGACATTCCCTCCTTCTCTCCCTGGCCCAGGAGTTTGATAAGCTCTCAGATTTCTTCAAGGCCCACTATCGCCTGGAGCTGGCAGAGAAGGATCTATGCGTGAAGGGTTGGAACTGGGGGACAGTGAGGTTTGGAGGTGAGTTGTGGTGACGCCATTACTGGCGGAGGGGAACCTCTGTGCTGGGTGCAACCCGAGGCGGTGGGGCTGGTCTGGTAGCTGGGACAGTTTTGCACCAGCATGGCTGTTCCTGCAGCACCCAGCTGGTCCCCTGGGCAGTGGCCCACTTTCTAGTGGTGTCCTCGGGGACGGTGAGGATGTTAGCCATCCCAGGAAAGCAGGAGATACCTGTGGGCCCCAAATCCAGGGAGAAGGTTTTGCAGGCAGGGAATGCTCAGCGCAAAAGAAAGGTCGGTGTGGGAGCTGTGAGCATCTGGCAGAGCCTGCCAGCTCCTGAAGGAGCCAGGGGGGCTGGTTGATGCTCCTCCCTGCTCTGAGCCCAGGGGAATGTGGGAACGGATGGTTCCCTCCTGGTCATTTCTGATCGATGTTGATCGCTGGGGCCGTAGCCTGAAGGAGAAAGCCTGGAGATTTGGGAGGGAGCATGGGAATGCAGAGGGGGAGAGGAGAGGCATTGCTGTACTTTGGGAGAAGAACAAGGCTGCTGCTGGAGATGGGGTATCAGAGGACACCATGGGTTTACCCCACAGGGTGGACCTTATCCCCTCCTCGTAGCGTGGTAGTTCTGATCCAGCTGACGAGCTGCGTCTCCCATCCCGCCCCCGTAGGGCAGCTGCTCTCCTTTGACATCGGGGAGCAGCCAGTGTTCGAGATCCCCCTCAGCAACGTCTCCCAGTGCACGACGGGCAAGAATGAGGTGACGCTGGAGTTCCACCAGAATGACGATGCCGAGGTCTCGCTCATGGAGGTTCGCTTCTACGTGCCACCAACCCAGGAGGACGGTGTGGACCCCGTGGAGGTTAGCAGGGGGCTGCGGGGACAGCGGGCCAGGCAAAACGGTTCCCCTCCCCCAGCCGTAACTCTCTTCCCTTGCAGGCCTTTGCTCAGAACGTCCTCTCCAAGGCAGATGTGATCCAGGCCACTGGAGATGCCATCTGCATCTTCCGGGAACTGCAGTGTCTGACGCCTCGCGGGCGATACGACATCCGTATCTACCCCACCTTCCTGCACCTCCACGGCAAGACCTTTGACTACAAGATCCCCTAGCGTCTCTTCCTGCTCCCGCACAATGACCAGCGGCAGATGTTCTTTGTGGTGAGGAAGGGATGAGGGGTCTTCCCTCCCCCAGGGAAGGGTGACGAGCGATGGGTTCGGGGGATTTCAGGTCCTCGCCTCCTCTTCTCTTTTCAGATCAGCCTGGACCCCCCGATAAAGCAGGGCCAGACCCGCTACCACTTCCTTATCCTGCTCTTCTCCAAGGATGAGGACATCTCGCTGACCCTCAACATGAACGAGTGAGTTCTGCTCCTGCCAGGCCGCTTCCTTGACCTCCTCCCTGGATCTGGGGGCTGCGGGGAGCTGGGAGGGAGGTAACAAACCTCCTGTGTTCCCGTTCTCACCGTTGCCTTCTCTTTCGGCCATGCAGGGAGGAGGTGGAGAAACGCTTCGAGGGACGGCTCACCAAGAACATGTCGGGCTCCCTCTACGAGATGGTCAGCCGGGTCATGAAGGCGCTGGTGAATCGCAAGATCACCGTGCCTGGCAACTTCCAGGGGTGAGGCGTGCTGCTGCTGGCCGAGGGGGGTGTGGATGGTGGAACGTGGAGGTGGGGAGAGATGCAAAGTGTGCCTTGTCCTCCCTAGGACAGGAAAGGCTGTTGGTTTGGTAGCCTGAGGCCGGCTGTTTGAGATCTGTCCCTGACTCTGGCAGCAGGACCGGCCCCTCTCTTTCTCTCTTGTTCCTGCAGTCAGGGAGAAGGGGCTCTCTGAGATTTGTGCCTCGTGCTGGGCAAGCAGCCGATGGGCTTGTTGGGGCTG
>NW_009623340.1:3505-3728 GCF_000690535.1 Cariama cristata
TGTCGTGCCCAAGCCACCCGTGCACATCCGCTTCGATGAGATCTCCTTCGTCAACTTTGCCCGGGGGACCACCACCACCCGCTCCTTCGACTTCGAAATCGAGACGAAGCAGGGCACGCAGTACACCTTCAGCAGCATAGAGAGGTGGGTGTGGGGCAAGCTTTTGCCATGCCCGCGGGGCTGCTCTCTGCACCGCTGGCACCCCCAGTGCCACTCGCCCCTG
>NW_009623341.1:0-44289 GCF_000690535.1 Cariama cristata
AGGGCACCGATGATCTTATTCTCACCAGGAGCGGGCATTACGATCTGGCAGTAATTCATGTTTTGGATCTGTGTAGACACTCTAAATCCAACTTTTCTAGCCCATCACGTATTTACACTATGCGCTCAGGTTAAACGACTGGGAATTTCTGAAGAACAGTTCAGCACATAGCATTCAGCTGTATAATATATTTTGGGGTAACTTAGTTTATCAATCTCATTTAAAAATAATAATTATTAATAACATTTTGTTTCTACTGGACTTCTTGTTTTCTTGCTCCTAAATTCCTGGAGCAGCTCAGATTCTAAGTCACTAACTCTCTCAAAGAAGAGAGCCAATTTCCTACTTTTCTTCCAAAGACACCCCAGAAAGAACTGAGGAAGTCAAGGAGAGTAAATATCTTCAAAAAAGATGAGAGATCTTAGAATGCTCAACTATAGTAACTGTTTAGGTAGAAATGGCATTTGGATGATGTTCTCCTTGTGTTGTCTATTGTCTTCTTTAACTTCTGGTCCCCACTCCGTTTGAATACATGATCTTAGCTACAATCATAGCCAATTGTATTGTGCTGGCTCTGGAACAACATTTGCCGGATGGAGACAAGACACCTATGTCAGAGAGACTGGTGAGTCGTAGTCATTTATTTACGGGTTTTGTTTTCGGTCTAATACAAAAAGCAGTCAGCCACCCAGTGTTGCCATTGCTTGTATCTATTTTAAAGGTCCACATATAAACAAACGGGCATTGACCCAAAAAAGTTGGTGACAACAAGTACAACTCTTACCTCCCGATCCCATCATCACAAGACTGCTTCATCACTCTAGCCAACACTGCCCAAGTGCTGGAGGAGGGATGGACCTTACGGTATGACCAGAAAAGCAGCAAACTTAGGTCATCTACAACCCAAGACAGGAAGGGACTGCCAAATGCTCAGAATTATCTTTAGAATCAAATGAACCTCTGTGATGTTTTCCCAGGAAGTGGTGGAACAGAGTAACCTTTCAGGTTCGCATGTCTTTCAGCTATCTTCCTGCTACAGCTTATATCAAGCACCCTACAAAGCAAACTTTGGGTTTAGATGATTACACTTCCCTTCCAAAAAAACCAGAAACCAACTTACAGAGGAAAATAATTTACCCGCAGGCTTTATGGTAATGAGCCCAATTACCTTATTTCAAAGGAAAATACAAGAATAGCTTCAAAATAAGTCTTCCATTTATCATCACTGTAGGAAAAACGGGTAATATTTGGTTTGATTTTTCTCCTGCTGTTAATGACCTGGAATATCTTTCATGCCTAAATGCATTAATGCCGGTGCATGTTCAAAGGATGAATAAATATGAATCCATATGTGTTTTACATGTAGACATTAAATTATGCAAACAAAGATAATATTAGGCTTGCTGCCAAAAGCTAGAGCCTCTGAACGCAGGTTGCTACAGTTTCCAAGGTTGGACCATAGCAGTGGAAACTCTCACAATCTTGTTCTTCAGAAACAGGAAGAAATGTAGAAGTGATAATTCCAGAAAGAGCTTCAGGGTCAGCTACTTGATACCGCCTGTTCAGCAACGTATCTGCTCATGCTGGCTGCCCACCTACATTGTGTTTGCTTAGTCTCTTTCTGTTTGAATTATTTCTACTTAAGAAGAGATGAAGAAAAAAATTAAGAACATGCATGTATGTTGATCTTTTGGCCATTGAACATGTCTCAGTATGTTTTGGGATCAGCTGGCAAGGCAAGGCTGGGTTTGTGAGCAAAGCACAGGTTTAGACCCAGGGTAATGATCGAGCTGGGGAAATGCCTTCCGTAGTTCTGAACCTATGGATTAGTGAAGGGGAAAAGCACTTTTGCGGATGTTCTGGCTTGGTAACCCTTTGGTGATATGTTCTTTCAAGCGGCAGTAGGTTTGGTTAGTGCATTGTTTCCATGTTCCTCTATATCCCTAGATTTGTAAGGGAATCCTAGAGGCTTTTTATTGGTCCTTTTCCCCATTGTATTAATTCCATTTTACAGCACGCAGAACTGCGCACAGCCTGTTGGTTCCTGCTCAAATCATTCCAAAGGTGGGCACTGGCATTACCACCGATTAGTGTAGGATAACTGTGTGAGTTAAATGCACAGTCTCCAGCTTGTTGGCTCTTCCTTGGTGATAAAGGAAGAATTAACCCCTGATTTTTGTCCCAAACACCATTGTGCAACATTGTCTTTGAGCCAGATATTCTGAAGCCATTTTAACTACAGCACATTTGTAACTCTGAAGTACAAAGGGGTTTGTCGTAGAATAACACTAAGAATCTTTACAACTCATGAAATATTTTCTGTTTTCAACATATGCTGGAAAGATTAAGCATTGTGAATAAGAAAAATTGTCTTCTGGTTTTCAAGTGAAACCTCTTTAGATTGCTCCTGTTGTTTCATCGAAAATGTTACAAATCCACGGTAAACCAGAGTGGGTGAACATTCGCAAACATTCACAGGTTTGTTGAGCCAAATTATAAGTCTGTGCAGCACAGCAGGTGCTTTATTGATGTCTTTGGCAGGGATGGAATTGGCCATTTTTTTGGTTAATTATTGATGGGTATACCTTTCCTTCCTCTGGGTTCATTAAAATCTCCAAATCGGAGTGAGGGCTCATCACTGAAGAGTTAATCAGATCTTGAGGATATGAGATGCACATCACAAGTCTTTTATGACTGGGAGATGTAGGCAGAGTTGTTGAAGGAAAACCAAAGCTGCCTGGATACTTTGTGCCACAAGTACAAAGACAAAAATCTTAAGATTGTCTGTTTGTTAAAGCTGAGAAAAAGAGAGAGGAGTCCATATAAACATTTTCATGATTTTTCTCTTCTAATCAAAATTTTCTTCTGTGTATCTCCCCAGAGACCCAAGATGTGAACCTGCAGTGCAATCTCACTTGGTTGTTTTCTGTGCTCACGTTACTTGTCAAGCAGGGTTAATTAAGCACATGGGAAGAGCAAATGATGTCTCAGTATGTGCAATATTTCAAGAACCAGAATGGCTGAGTTATGAGTAATCTTTCTCTGTCCATTTCCTGTATGTAGTTTTCAGCACAGAAAAGCATTACTTGGCTCTAGGATGGAAATTCTGGTCAAAACCAGGGCTCTGAAAAAACACCAGTCTGGTGGTCAGAGCATTTAGTGGCGAACTGGAGTATTAGCTTCAAGTCCTTGCTCTTCAGAGAAGAGAAATATGCTCATTCTTCCACCAGCAGCAGAATGACCTAACTGAGCTCGGAGTCTCACATGCTTTGGCTGCTGGAAGTGTTTACTTCACATCAGTAATTACCCACTGGAACAGAGATGCTGCAAACTTGCTACTGTCCATCTCAACTGAGTGCCTTAGCCAATAGGTTGTAGAGTCAGTCTCTCTCTGTCCCAATAAATATTGCATTATTTGTACACACTGGAGCAATGCCAACTGAAAAGATGCTGAGGGAGTTGAACTGAGTGGCCTAGAGCCTGGTGGTGAGAGCTCCAAATGTGGGAATGTGAGCTTCACGTCTCAGCCCTGAATGGCCTTGCAGGTGGATGCCTTACTCATGATGCTCTTGGCTGTCCAGGCTGAGGCATGCTCCTTCTCTCCCTGTCTCCTTCATAATTTGTCAGTTTTTCTTGAGAAGCTTCAATAAACCACAGATTTGTCCCAGCCTGACAGAGATGATAGCAGAACTTACAGGACAGGAAATCTCTTTTCTGTCCGGCTCTGGGGCATACCCTGTTTGAGGACACCAGTGGGTCTGTAGGTTGTTCATCCGCACGCCACTGTAGGGCTCCCCTGGGTGTTTTTGATGTGAGGGCAGAATATAACTTTTCTCAGATATTCAGCATGACAACTCTTGCACTTTCCTAGTGGATTTAATTCTTTAACCTATCCACAGGCACTTCGTGCAGTCGTATGTGAGCTGTTCATATTAACCCCTGCATGAACAAAGCCTTACGCACCCAAAGGTATCAAAGGTGTCACGTACAAAGGCCAAGGAAAGACACTAGGACATGGACTAGGAATAGTAAAAACTTCTCAGATTCAGAAGTTGTTCTGATCTGAAATGTATTGATTAAACGTGTGTTTGGCCCCGCCTCAAGCTTTGCTGTGTCCACAGCAAACAACCTGCTGGCACGGCTCTGGCTGCTGCCCAAATTCTCCACCCTCCCCTTCCAAGCGCGCACACTGATACTCATCATCACCTGCCTTCTCCCTCTTGAGCCCAGGCGGCAACACAGCCCTCTCTCTGAAGGGGGCTGCAGGGTGCCCTGGCAGCAGGATTTCTGAGCTGACAGCAGTGCCGTTTCCGTGCTGCACAGGCCACCTCACCCATGTCCTTGCCCTCCAGCTCCTTCCATCACGTACAGTCATGCAAAGCCTTTTCTACAGCAGCAGGCCCCACCACCTAGCGGGGCATAAATTTTATTTTTCATCCCATTGTTACCGCCTCGATTCTTAGGCTACGTTAGTGTAAATTTAGACAGGCTTTAGAAAAGACCCTCTTTCCATCCCCTCTTATTTCCTCAGCTACTCACTGCCAACCCTATAGATGACAATCTTTCTTTGTATTAAGCCCATCTGTGAGCCTTCCTGCTTACCTAGAAGCTGACAAGAACTTCTTTGACCCACTTCCTAAGAGCTCTGTGTAGTCCTACCTTTGGGAAGAGCATGTTCTGTCAAACCCCTGAGTACCTGAAGCCTGGCTCTTTAAAGCTGGGAGCTGTAATCGCAAGGCACCTGACCTAGATTGAGCAAACGAGGAGTAGCAGAGTAGATATAAGGCTCCCAGGAAGTGAGGGAGTAATGAGGGGGAGTGTATGTGGGTAAAGGTATGGGCTTTTTCTTAAATTTTTTTTTTCCCCTTTCTTTCTTTCTTTCCTGAGTGTGTTAGAGAGCTATTTTTAGAGGTGTGCTAGTAGTTGTGGGATGGAAATCTAGGATGGGCTAGGAGGCCTTTGTTTGCAAAGATTTTTGTCTACTTGTTGAATGAGAAGGTGGTGTGGGATTGAAGAGCAGGCGGAGGAGGCTCTTAGAGCGCTCCTGTGTGCGTAAGGGACAGCAGAGGAGAAGTAAGGTAACTTCTTCTGAAATCATATATGATGATTTCTGACCCTTTCTTCCCTGTTTTCTGTACTGGGTTGGAGTCCTGGGATGCCTCTAGCTCCTGCTGTGGAGAAACTGCTGGAAGAAGACTCTTATTGTAGCATTTCTGTTGAAGGTCATAAAAGGTCTGATGACCTTGCCTTATTCCTGTTTCTCTGTGGGTGAGTAGCACTGAGATGGGGAGCTGGAGTGTCTCAACCTGTTGGTGATAGCTTTGGTATCTTCTGAGCAGCATCAGCGAGGCTCTGTGGAGGGGCAGAGGGCTTGGAGGTGCTGCCATTACCTCCTTGGCTAGGGGAGAAGCTAGTTTTGGGCTTGTTTTTTTTTCCCCCATCATTTCAGACAAAAGTCTATGGTGCGAACCCAACAGTCTCCTGCCCTGTTTTGCTGTCTGACCAGTCAGTACGTGGGTGCGTGACCTGCTGGTGACTGGTCATCTTACCTGGCCGTAGGGGAATAGGAGGTGGAGTTGCTGGGGCTGTGAAGTTAGGAAAGGTGGAGAGGAGTAGAGATGACATAGGGTGAAAGATGAAGTATATGGAGGAGCTGGGGTGACTGAGGTGTGTAGGGATGTGGGGTGCTACTTTGTAGGAAACAAAACTTTAATTCACCCACTGATAGAAAGCCTGTCTAGAAGCAGTAATTTTCAACAGCCTGGAGACATCTTCAGTGATTTGTGCTTCGTGGTTGACTTGCTGAGTTGGGTCCACATTGATGTGCTAAGTGCGTAAGCCTCTTTGGGAGGGGTGGGCTATTCTATCGATCTTCTAGGTGTGGAAAACCTGGCTTTCTGTAACAAGTGCTATGCTTAAAGCATGGGTCTGGGTGCCAGTGCTGGGTCAGAGTCGAGTAAAAGTTGCTATCTTGTAAAATAAATTCTTGTATCAGAACTGCTGCTTTCTTTGTTCTGTGGCCACAAGACTTGACATTAGTGTTCTTTCTGTATAAGACAACTAAAATAATTTTTTGCCATTAGTAGAATTGCAAAATGTAAACACCTGTGCATCAAACAGTAGCTCAGCTCTTTGGCTCTGATAGTCAGAAATACCGAAGCCACTGGAACAAAGATTTCTAATCTCTTAGTTTGGGAGTTTGCTTCCTTTTGGGTAGGGCTGTTTTACTTCCATTGACTTCAGCTGAAATCAGGGATCTAAGGCACATTTGGAAATTGGTTACAGGTGCCAAATCTAATTAACATGTTCTTGAAATTGATGCCCATTGCTTTCACCTCTTGTTTTGTTCCCATCTCTTCCCACATATTCCTTCCAAATGTGAATGCTTCCATTTGGCACTGAATTTGTGTTGAAACTCTTATCAATAAAGTATAATACTGAGGGATCTGGTGCCATAGATGCAAAAAATGGTTTAGTAAAACTGTGGAGACTAAGCCTGATTTTTTTTTTTTTTTCCTCTCTGGTGAGCTAGGACGTGAAGCTGTGGTGCCATGGTATGCTTTAGTCTGCACCATGGGCCTGAGACAAACCTTACTGCTTCTGCTGGCGATGGAAGGGAACGGGGATTTCTCCCTGAATCAGATACCCAGAGTAAAGAAAACAAATGAGACTGCAGCTGTGGGAATTGAGAAAATGGAGGAGAAAGTGAAGGAAGAACTGATGGAATAAATGATAAATAATTTCCTGCCAGTGTTTGCAAGCTTGCTGTGCTGACTGTTACTCCCTAAGATATTCTCTTGTTTCAGTTTCCTGGATGAATTGTAAAGCGCATGTCAATAACTACCGAAATATGTGATTTCGAGTCTAAATATACCCTTAGAGCAAGGTCTCAGTAATAAAAATCCCTCCAGAATATTGAGTAAAGGTGGAAAGTGTGGGGTGAAACGATCAGAATAAAGGCAAATAGAATTTCCAATGTGAAAAAAAGAAATTTACCTTCAGAGAAACAATAATGACATTCTTCTCTGCGCTTAGTTGTGGTGAACTTAAAACTTTTGGTTTCAACTCTGTTCAGAGAGCTGAAAAGGGCGTGAAGTTGGTGCAGACAGTTGTTTATATGACTCTTGCTGTCAGTGAAGAAGCATAGGTATCTCCTTGACACCTTTGATTTTTATTCTTTTTCAGGATGACACTGAGCCATACTTTATTGGAATATTTTGTTTCGAAGCTGGTATAAAAATCATCGCTCTGGGGTTTGTTTTTCATAAAGGCTCTTACCTCCGAAATGGTTGGAACGTGATGGATTTTGTCGTGGTCCTCACAGGGTAAGTGACCTCCTCTTGCCTGAAGTGTAAGGGGGACTCTTGCTTTGATTTGTGTTGGTTTTTAACTGGGTTGGGAGTGATTTTAGTGAAACAGTTCGAAAAAACCTGTGTTTCTAACCTTATTGTCTTAAACTAATGGCTATTGTGCCAAATGAGTCACTTTCAAAGTGTTGTTTGAACCAACTAAAAAGAGGTTTTGAGGATATTTGTTTGTACCTATGCTGGCATGTGTCTTATCCAGATGCTTACCGACATTTCTCGGACCTGGCAGGTTCTAATTGCACTAGGTACTTGAACCTGATTTAAATCAATCTTTTGACATTACAGGATGATTTTAAAAGTTGACATGGAGTGAGTTACCAAATTAAATGCATCCCTTTTTTTTTTAAGCCATTACAACTCTGAAATCAGTGAAGTTTCTGCAGGGATGAATTTAGTTTGCTATAAAATAACTTTTCTAAAAATAAGTCAAAGAAGGTGCATGTTTTATAAAGGACGGAGCTGAAAATGTTACCTGTGCATTTTGCATCCTGGTTTGATATCACTAATTTCTTTCTTGGAAATGCTTACAATGTTTTTGTTACACGTGGCAACAGTTTCTATATCTGTTTATATAAATGCAGTGTGATGCTAGTGGATAAGGAAAACAAACATCAAGTAACACTTAAGGTCTACAAATCGTGCTTTAAAGCTCCAAAGGTCTGTGTGACGTCCTGATCTTGCAGCCTTCATCTTGGAAGGATTTCAGTTAGTTTTTCCCCCCCCAGAAAACTGCAGTCTGGCTCTTGTTATTAATATGCACTTGTTTCTGGGCACACCTTCTCTGCTACTGTGTGTGACAAACAAATCTATTCTTCGGTCTGGTTAGCGGTGTAGAGTAGGATGCTGTTAGGAAAATGCTTGCATACATAGACAAATGTATTCACTAGATACATTATCGCTGTGATTCTATTTGCATTCAGGGTACCATGTGATGTAGCAATTGAGAGGCCAAAGGGAATTCTTTTTTGAGCCTAAGAAAATAAATATGCAGGGCTTGATTCTCCTGCTGCTGGGGCTGGGTATTTAATCAGTAGAAACTTCAGTGGAGCCACAAGGCGAATCAGATTTCTGTACTTGGAAACATAGGGGGTACCAGGATGAAAAGAGAATCAGAACAGATGCTACAATTTTTCACACCGATGATATGTTCTGATTCCTAGTTAGCACTGTCCCCTTTTGTGTGTTTAAAAAAAACCCCAAAACATCAAGGCCCTGATTCTGGAAAGGACTTTGGCATGTGGTTTCATTTATCCTTCAGCAAAGTGTTCAAGTACATGTTTGATTTCAGCTGACTCCAGTGGTTCTGTACGTAGTTAAGGCTATACATAAAAGCTTTCCTGAATTACAGCCATATTGTTATTTGTTTAGGCATGTTTTAGATTTGTTTTTTTCATAAACACAGGCCAAGAATCAAAATAGATTTTTTTTTTAAAACTGCCTAGCTGTGACTGAGACATTCAGAGTTTTGCAACAGTGACTGAAACATCGCGTGTGCGTGCGGTGCTTGTGGAATCACAACCAAACGTGCGATACCACAGGCATGACACCAGCATCTTACTGGTGCCGGTTTTATTGTGAGTGCTGTTTGCAGCACTGTTTGATCTCTGAGCATAATTGTGGAATATCAGCTTGATTAGACAGCTGTAATAAGGAACCCTGTTGCCATCTGCAAACATGCGTATTCTTTTGAAGTACAATCCTGTTAACGTCAAAGCTGCTGGTTTCCAATGGTGATACTAGCTGGGCTGTATTGAAATTGTCTTGTACATGGACTTCCCACCAGGCAGGCAATGCAGGGAAGGCAAAGTGTAAACCGATCGGCATTAAGTCCAAGAGTCGTCTCCGCTGAGGAAATCTCACAGACCTCTAATCCTGTAATTTGAGGGCTGGATTTAGCGAGGCGCTTGAGCTCGTGCCCAATTTTTGGTGTCTGGGGGAGGGCCTACTGAAAATAACAGGGTTACTCCTGTTCTTGGGGAGATAAATGCCTTCCTGAATCCGGGGCTGTACTTCCAAACCCAGTAGTGAGGTAGAGGGACCTAGAGTAGGGAAATAACATTGAAAGATCTGCAGCTTCACCCGGGGGATTGAATGAGTGTTTTCTCAGTAGTCTGTTGGTTTTTGCTCTGAATTTCCTAGATCTTTCTTGTGTTCTTAGCTCACTCCTTGTTGCTATGGGTCTGTGTCTCCTCCTTGGACTTCCTTCACCGGCCAGAAACCCTTTCATCTGCCCGTTGCCTGCCCTAGCTCCGCTAACAAGGGGAAGTCTGAGCAAGGCTCTTTATTGGAGACAGACATCATCCTGGCATTGCTGCATCGAGACTAAAGGCAGGTTGCTGAGGAAGAACATTTACTAGGGACAAGCCCGGCTGTTTTTCCAGGGAGGGGCTGCGAGATAGTGACACAAGTGGGACCTTAATTTTCATTTCGGTGGAAGGTAGTCTCAGATCTGTGTGTTTCACACAATGATCAAGCAGGTTCTGTAATTTATTAGAGAATAATAAAAAAGGACAGTGCTGAACTCGTACTTAATGTGCTCTTATAAATATAGAGAGGTAGGACATCAGATTTTGAAATATCATTTTACTACTCTATCAAAAGCTTTCCTTTGCCATATGTGCAAGATTTCTACTTGAAAATGTTACTTCATGTTTCCCAGGCAGTGATCAGCATTCAGTTCCTAAGCTGAGTTTTGCATTGATCTTCAATATTATAGAGGGATTTTGATTTCTCTTTTTTCTGTGTAAGCATGAAAGATCACGAAAATGCATTTCATGATACCTCACGCAGAGTTGTATACCTGCTGATCCTGTTGAGCTCACGTTTTTTTATTAAGGTAAATGGTGAATTGTCAGAAAATCTGATCTCATTTTCAGCTTTTAGCTAAAACCCATAAAAGCAAAGAGCAGCTTTGCTCTTGTTAGCTGTTTCCATAGGAAGGACGTCGGCCAGTGTCTGGGTGTGTTTTGGAGGAGGCTGCGGGGGAAGACTCTGCATTTATTGAACTTACCCTTATGTAAATGACAGTGATCATGCAGTAACCCTCTCCACCTGCTTTTTTCCAGCTCCCTTTTTTGCTAATCACTGCCTGCACACTGGCATTATTGATAAATATGTATTTTTTTATTTACCTGCAATGATGGACATTTTGTTTGTCAAAATCAGACAGTAGAACTTGTTAATCAGCAAATAAATCAGGGCTGTGTTTATATGCAGCCAGGATCAATATCCTATTGAGCTAAACTGGAGCCTAACAGATAGTGGCCCAAAATGGCTTGGTTTGTTGTTCCAGAAAACACTCCCTCAGTTTCTTTCCACAGCAATGCTGTGGTGCCTTTTTCTCATTTACTTTCAAGGATGCATGCTGATTTGCTGTTAATAAAGGCCTATGAAAATAATAGATTGCTGCTCCTTGAGAGATTTTTTTTCTCTAATTTTTTTAGCTATTTCTTGTAAACTCCTCCAGTTGCAGGTGAGTATCGAGGAAAACTGCCCTGCTGTGATGTGCCTGTTGCTGTTGTGGAGAGACATGTGTATTTTATAGCTCCTGCTCATTTTATTTTCACTTTTTTATGGGATTGCATTCACTCCAGTGATGACATCACCTATTAGCAGCTCTAAATCACGCAAAAATGCAATTTCTCGACTGGCCTTGGGACTGTATCATCTTAATGCACTTTTCCCAAGGCAGGAGCAAAGGGACTTTTTACTCTATTGCTGCAACCTGTCTTGGGGTGGAAACCTCAGAAATCCACAGTAGTCTTGGGAACAAAGTCCTTCCTACATCTGAACCCCTCAGATGGCAGCGGATGGAGCTATGAGCCTGGATTCAGGGCCTCGAGGGCTCAGACCTGTTCCTGTTGGAGTTTATGGGAAGATTTCTCCTGGTGTCCTGGGCTTTGGATACCATAGCCCAAAGAACTGCTCTACTGGGTTAAACTGCAAAGGTCCTCTCTAGCTGGAGCTGGTGTAATAGGGTGGCCGCTATGGGGAATAATAGAGAACAAGGCATGGATAAAATGATCCTTATCTTCCTGATTCCCAGAAATCAGATGTCTAGGGATTTTTGAGGACAAACTATGGGTTTGATAGCTTTTAAACTGTGTGGTCCAAGGGGACTGTCGTCCTTGGTTGTGTTTTGGAGCCTGTTTATACTTTTGGCTTCTTCATATCGTGGGTAATGGATCTCATGGTTTAATTTAATACCACAAGAAAAGGTGCTGCTTATCGCTTTTTCATCACTAGCTACCAGAGATTTCCATTGGTGCCTTCTAGGTTGTGTATAGTAAGATCTGGAGAATATTCATTCCTTTTTCTGCATGCTTATGGTTTTATGAATCTCCATCATTTACCTGGTCAGATTTATGCTGCCCAACCTCCCTTGACCTGAGAGAGTTTCTGTGCACCACCAACCTATGCTGTTGCTCTGGTCCTTTCCTAGCTCTAGCATATCTTCTTGGAGGCAGTGACCACAACCATGTGTAGTGTTTGTCCAACACCAAGAGTTGCTAAAGACTGGTATAAATAAATGGAGCACTTGATCATGCTCTGTTCTTTATGAGCAGAATTAATATTTTTGGCTTTCAATCAACCTGGATTAAACACTCTCGAAGAGTCCTGGTAGCTTCTTGAGCCAGTTGGATGAGCTACCTGGATCCCTGGGTGGGACTGGCAGAGGCAGTGTGTGCCAGGCCTGGAGCTGCCAAATGATGTGCACAAAGTCTCTGTGCTGTTACTGATGTCTCATGCTGTCAGGAACAAATTACAAAAGCTAGAATTATCTTGATTGTCTGGATGACTGAGAAATGTGCTCCTAGCTCCTGGTGCTGCTAATAATTTGGAAGGTAACTCATTTAGTAGCATAATAAAGACCTGTTCATCCTTGATGTTAGCTTTGCTAGTTACCAGGATCATCTTGGTATGTGGGCAGTCTGAGATGCTATTCCTGGTGCGGCGTATGAGGAGCAGTAGCAGCCTTGGTTGCGGTGATGGCTGTCAAAGGGGGAGGCACAGGAACCATCCAGCCTGGTCTGTGCAGCAGGCCTCTGATTTTTCAGTTCGAGGTGGACGTACATCCTAGACAGGGTGTGGGGTGAAATTTGACCATGAAAGTATTGGAGAAGGGTTGAGGGTTGGGATTCTTAAAGCTGTCAAATATACGTAGATGCCTGTAGTCTCTGGCATTTTTTGTCCACGTGCGTGTTCTTGTGCATTCAAAAGCCCTTAAACTAGGAGGTCTGAATTATGGGGTCCTATGCGACTGGCTCTTGTGTACTCCCCAGAACACCTCGATCTTGCCACCTGTAAATAATCATAGAACATAATAATTTGAAAAGCAAAATTAAAATGAAATAACTCTTGGATTCCCTGCTGGCATCACTTCAGACAGTATGCTCAGTGCTTTGTTTATAAACTTTAGATCTAGACATTTTGGGAATAAAGGGGCTAGGAGCAGAGAAATGCAAATTTCTCTCTGCTCTTCCAACATGGAACTTCTGAGCTAGAAAGCAAAGCTGAGGAGCAACAGGAGTTGGGAAAATAGATACTTTAAGAGGGAGAAGCATCATCTTGATTAGCTGTCACGAGGAAAGGCAGTAATCCTCTTTGCATGGTTATATAGCATGGGTGGTGATGGACTGAGGCTGATTGCTATCAGTGCTGTGCATGAGTCGTGCTAAGAGCAAAGCCTCTATAGATTTTAATGGAGTTGAACCTTGTTTTCAATTTCTTTTGTGCTCCAATGATGGATGGATACTTGCTGGCTCAGAAAAGCTAAGGGTACCTTCTGAAATTAAATTGGATAAAAAAAATTGGACAAGCAAAGGGAATTTAACTGTTTTCCTGAATGCAAGGTGTTAACCTGCAATCTGGCTGGTGTATGGGGCAGTAATGGAGGAAGGCAAGTAACCAGACTCTTTTTTGAGGCAGAGAAAATGAGTGGTTAGTAACTGGAAGGGAAGAGGGTGTGTGAGGTCTGTTTGAACAGTCAAAAATAGTTTGATGTTCTTCTGTTTTCTGTCCTTTGGCCATCTGGGCTCTTGGGGAACTGAAGAAGCAGTTTCCTTCAAAGGAGAAGATGCTGGACAGGGAGGAAGGATTTGTGGGCTCTAAACCCCCCTTGGCAAATGTCCCCTTTTATGTTTCCTTTTATGTGTTACTACAACCAGTTTTGCCCAGTGGGGCAGCAGGTTTCTTAGGACTGGAGCTTGCTTTCCCTCTGGGCTTGTTTCACCTAGCAAAGATGGTCCCAGGCCATGCTGAGCCTGTTGGAGTGTTAATTAGGGCTCGTGACTTTCTTTGTTGTTGTTACTTATAATGGCTTTTGTGCATTGAATTTGGTGGGGGTGGGTAGAGGCAGGTTGAGTTAAGCAGGTGGGTGTATAATTGTGTGACTGGCTGCTAAATTAGAAGGAGACTTCCCTGAGCAGAGGAGGACTCAGGGCTGTGCCTTGAGGAAGACTACAGATGGTCACAGACCCTCCGAGGAACCCGCAGGTGGGGATGGCCCTTCCCTGGCAGAAGTTTTCCTTGAAGCATGGCTCTGCTCTGGTGGTGGAAAACTGAATATTTCAGGTCAGAGTACTTCTCAAGGGTAAATAGATAATGAGATTGATGTGCTTCTCTCTTACTTTATTAGAAATAACTGCAAGGTATCGAATAGCTGGTATGTGAACTGATAAATGATGGTACCGCACAACAAGAAGCCAGAAAGTTGAGGCATGGACAAACGGCTTTTATCCAAAGGAAACAAAAGCATTTCTTCAGATTTCCATCTTGTACTGCTTTCGATGTTTTGTGCCTGTTTATGCTGCTTTGAAGCTTTTTGTTCACAGAGAGGAGTGTCAGACACCATGTGAGGGTGCTTACAGCTCCCCGGCCTATGGGCCCTGAAGTTGGGCAGCTGTAAAGTAAAAGTGGCCATCCCAAGTGGAAGGGAGGTTTGTTTTCTCATTGCAGCCAGGGCTTTATCAAAGCCAGGCAGGATCACTAGTCCAGAGTCCAGACAGCATTTTTGGCTTTTTATGGCTCTTGAAGGGAGGCTGGTGGCAGGGAAGTATTGTCTCTTGTGAGGGGACCAGCTGTACCATGCAAAGGCAAGCGTGGAGACTGAAGGTGGGAAGAGGGCTCTGGACCTTGTGATCTGCTCCTAACATCTGATCCTGCCCTAGCAATCATGTAGTGTGTGGGCATCTGCTTGACTGCTTGGTCTTCTCTATAGGTGGAAAGCATTGCATACCTAGTTGCTATTATAGCTGGGTATGAATACTGGGAATTCAAAACCAAAATAACAAATAAAATTGCAGCTATGAAGTATTCTAATGTTAATTTTCTTAACGCTTCCCAGTTTGAAAATAACAACAAAACCCAAACCTACAACACCCAAGTCCTCTGTGTGGTGTTGAGTCCTGTCTCATGATTAGATGAGGAGGAGTGTGCAGGATTTTTCAGGCTCCTGTTTCTCAAATGTTGCTTCTGCTGCTGTGTCCCAGTTCCCAAGTGGCCAGCTTTTGATGGCAAAGTGCCTACTCATCTGAGATAAGAACCTGGCTGTGATTGTTGAAAAGAATGAGAATTTAGAAAATCAGCCCAGTTTTAATTGTAATCTAACCCTGAGTGCCAGGAGCAACAGCATCACATTTGCACATGCATCCTTGGATCCACAAGTGACCCTAAAGCTTTTGGGTGCTCTGGGAATATTGTTTTCCTCGGGACTCTCTGAAAGCATCAGGGAAACCTAGTGGAGGTGGAAAATTGATCTTCCATTTTGTTCTTGCTGAACCACTAACAAGATGCGTGGGATGTTCTGGCCAGGGCAATGATTCAGTGCTGGAAGCTGGAACCAGGAGGATGAGTGGCTCCAGGGCTCTGTATAGGTAACCCGAGCTCTAGGGTCAGCACCTGGCAGTTGGGTACCTGGAGATGCTTTTCGACACCAAGGTTAGGCTCTTTGCTTAGCTTCAGCTATTTTGGATCTTCTCTGTGCTGAAGGATCTGGATGAATTTGGATGGAGGGAAGGGGTCTTCTGTGAATGAGTTCAGTAATACCAGTGGCTGCAGGATGAATGGGGCAGAGTGTACATCACGTGAACTCCCGACTGCACGGGAAGGCCACTTTTGTGCAGTGGGGAAGCCTGGCAGCTTAGGCTGAGAAAGAAGTCCTGCTTCCTACGTGTGTCACGTGTCAAACCTGTAGTGTGAGCTAGAGGGTTTGGAAATTTGCCTGGTCCTCACAAAGGAGCATGGCCATGTAAACGGTGCCTTTCAAATACATGTGAGAAATCTTTCCTTCCTGGCACGGTCTGCATTAGCTAAATCAATGGCTGACAATAAATATAAGGCTTTGTGTCTCCTCCTTCCCCACTTTTCCTCTGTGCTAGTGGTCAGGAAAATCACCTTTCATTGTTTTTTGATTAATAAATGAAACTTACCCAGTGATCTCAGGGTGGAATATTGAGGAAAGAGATCAGGTTTTTCCAGTGGATATTCTTTTTCTCTCGGTGCCGGAGAAGACATCTTGGTTTCAAGAGCTGCCCTCAGGGGTGGGTGTGTATGTGTAGGTGGTTCTCATGATCTGCTGTAGATTTTTAAAAGCATCCCTCTGGACCAAGAAGTTCAGGTCACTCCTGAGTTAAACGCCAGGTCATAACTAATGAGGAGTTTAGCTGTTGGCTCAGTTCAAGTCAGTTCGTATTGGGCTGTGTAAGATTTAAGCAAGGAAAAGATCAGAAGTGGAGATAGGAGTGGTGCTGTGCTTCACTGGGAATAGAAATTGTACTTGGGGCTCTTGAAGGAGGAGAGGGCTGCTCTCGGCCTGTCACAGCTATGCCATAAATCTGTTTGCAGATGCTGTGAAGGTTGTTCCTTATGGGTGTTTCTGGAGAGAGGCTAAAGTTGACTCCTGCCCTTTGCCTCATTAAACATGTAAAAATTCCCCATATGGGTCTGCAAAACAGGAGGCACCCAGTGTCAGACTAAGGGTTTAGGAGCATGTTGATGGTCCATGGGTGATGCAGAGGTAAAGGAGTGGAGGACGGAAATGAGTTGCTTAGAGGAGGCTAAGACTTTTTCAGCTACAAAATGCCCCAGTGCTGAAGAGCTCTCAAACTAAACTGATAATCAGAAATACTTAGTTGGACTTAGTTTGGTTCTGGGTCAAAGAGGACTTGAAAGAAGTTAGATTGGAGCTCTCAGCTTATTTTCCAGTTAAAAAAAAAAATAGAAAAGGAGGAAAAAAAAGGAAGACCGAAAGATTGAACGGTCTTTTGGCTTAGTTCCCCTTCTCAAACATCCTGAACCAGCATCCTTGAATAAAGTGTGGGCATGGGAGCTTAGGAGGATGAAGGCTGTGAAAATGATTAAAGGGTTGAAGAAACATCTATTTAAGGAAAAATGAAAAGGCTGAGAGAGTTAAAATTAAGAGGAAAGTCTCATGAGAGTGAGATAGATAAAGAAAAAAAAGAAGAAATCATGTTTCCCTATCTATTTTGGCAGGATTCAAAAAGTACCAGTAAGGAAATTGAAGTTTTAGAACTTCTTTACTAATGGAAATGTAATTAACTTATGGAACTCATCACAGGAATTTGCTTCAGCTGAAATGGTCTGTTTTGGGTCTTGAGACCAAAGGAGCCTCGATCATCTATAGATTCACCAGAGAGGAAATGGAATTTTGAAGGAGGGTGATTAGGCCCTTTTCCTGGTGCTCTCTGAAATAAGTTAGGTAGAGATGTGAACAGGCTGTTTCATAATTGTCCTTTTCTTTATCTTGTAATTTCTTCTGAATCATGTTGGAGACATGACTCCAGAACAGCAATCCAGTCTGTTACAGCATGACCTGTGGAATACAGCAGTATATGTCAAGGCTAAACTTTGTCTTTTTGTACATGAAACAATATCAATAGGAGTAGTGGTATTCCATCACTTAATGTCTGATTTAAAGATCAAACGTCTTTTTGCAAGCTGTGCTACAGCTTAGAGAGAAACTTCAATTGTCCAGCGCTGTGTTAAGTGTGCCCTGAAAACCTGCGAGCCTAAGCCTCAAGGGAAGATCTGGGTTTGAAAATTGTCACTCACTTAAAATGAATCCAAGGTGGTTTCTGATAATGTAAATGCCACTTTGATACAGGTGTTCTGTTTTTGCAGAGGAGTGAGGTCTGGCACCATTGGGCCAGGTGCTGCAGAAGTGTTACTGCTCTCTTTCCATGGTGGAACATCACCTTGACCTTGCTTTGAGAGGAGAGGGCTCTCCTCAGCTGCTGTCTCCAACCTTTGCAGGATTTGGAAGATGGAAGAAGATTCTGGCAGGTGAAACTATCTTGTCAGATGGTGGCCTTGTCCTGAATGAGGCTTCAGTCAGACCTGAAAACACATCCAGCTGCCAGAAGTTGCACATCAAAGCTCTCACGCTGGGTAGGAGTGTTAACATACCTCCCTCCCAATGCCAAAGATGGATCTCTGCTGCTTTTCTGGCCTCCAGTGTTGGGTGAAGGGTGGTAGCCAAAAGCTGTGTAAAGTGTCAGTGAGCTATTTGTGTACTGTGAAGAAATATTCAGTGTTGACTGGTGCATTTGGTGGTAGATGGATAGCACCTCTCTTGATGGTTGTCAGAAGTAGGTCTGGGGAAGAGATGGGAAGAAAGCCTCAAGTCTTGGCTTGATAAAGACATGTAATGTTGTATCCTGGCTGCTATGGCTCCAGGACAAAGACTGAAGTCCAGCAAACTCCTTAAATGCCTTTTTAATCCTATTCTTTTTGGAATCTCATAACCATGTGCTCCAAGTGATGTTGTATCAGTCCAAAGACATTCAGCTGATAACATCTATATTCTACTCACTGATCTATGCAGATTATCTCTACCCTGAGAAACATGTGCTGAAACAAACAAAAAACTCAACCTTTCTTGTCTTCTGATGCCAAATCCCAGCCTTGTTTACCTGCTTCCTGGGCAGAAGCACTTCCAATTCCTGAGGTTCTGTGATCAAACATCTCATAGCCTGGACTGACTGGGTGAATCCTGAGCTTGTTGCACAGTTTAGGTTTCTTTTTCTATAGTAATGAATAAAGTTCTTAAATTGGCTAGGTACAATGTAAGAGGATTTGGAAATACTAAACTTGGCTACCAGTTGTGGAAAAGATGAGACCACTCCATGATCCACTAAGTCTATTATTAAAAGCACTATATTTCCCTCCCCTCCCAGGTTACAACATTAAAGCTAATTATAACAGGTATAAAATTATGGTAACCCCTGACTTTCACAAGAGGTGAAAAGGACAAAGGAAGCTCAGCATGATCCAATTTCCTTGCTTTAATTGGAAGGCTTGAAAGAACATAAGACTATAGCAGCAAATAATACCGTGTCTGAGAGAGATTCAGGATAATACAGTTTCAGTTCTCTTGCCTAGCAGATTGAGCAATGGAGTGGGATTTTGGGTGTCCTGTTTTTCTCTTCTGTCCATGTCATTGGCTAATAAAGAATTCTAGGCTACTGCTTTTCTCTTGTGTGTCCAGGTTTCTACCTCTTTAAAAATGAAGATGATAATGGTACCCAAATTTGTAATATACTAGTGAAAAAGGCTGGTTGACAGTATTGAAAAGAAGCAAGTTTAAAATGTCTCAAAAGAAGTAAAAATAAGTCTTTAAAAATGTTGAAATCAAGTGAGGAGAATTTGAATCAGAAGTAAAATAGATGGTAACAGTATAATCTTCTAGAAATGCAGATGCTCACTCACAGTGAGTGGGAGAATCTTGCATGGAGCTCAGTGTTCGTGTACCACGGGGAATGTGTTAAAACGATGGCGTGCCACACAGGGGAAATTGCAAATGTGGGTGTCTGTCAGATTTTAACCTGAGGAAAGATTGGACCTTTGGGGGAGGTGACATGCTTTGAGTCAAAATGTCCAGAAGTATTGTCACTGATTTGCTGGAGAATAGAAAAAAGGAGTGGCTCCACTTTTGCTGGAGCAGAGGTGACTGAATAGAGAAAAAGGAATGTCATCCATGGCAAAGTCAGTCTTCAGGATAATGTCCTGGCTTGAAATTGCTTGAACCACGGGTAGATTTTGAAAAGAGATGGCTCATGATGCATACAGGGAATGAATAAAAGGGAGAAGTTGGAAGTCCTTGCCTGGTACCTCCCTCCGCCGGAGAAAGCTGGAGGCTGCAATGGTTTAGTGCAGCACAATCCTCACTGGGAAAGCAGCACTGCTGAAGCCATTGACTCTTAACTGCTTGCCAGGTTCAGCTGTTTGGGTTTCAAAGGCTTGATTTGAGAAATCAGCCAATGCCTGCTTGGCATGAAGGAGCCTAGAGAACAAAAGCAAGTAGAGCACGTATTTTATTTTTCTTCTTTTTTAAACCTGGAAGCTCATCAAATAGTATTTCTGCTTCTGGTCCCTCTAGGGCTGCCCTCTGGTCTTGCTTGTGTGGGAAGGATGAGGAAAAACCTTCCCTTGTAATTACAAACATCTGGTCTCTAGCAGTGGTGGGATCAATGCCATGTGAGGTGGAATATAGGGAAGTAGTGTCCCTTTTCCCCAGGTCACTCGAGTACCTCCTTGTCCGTTAGCAGGAACCCCCCTGCATCTTTGGAAACCTTTGTTCCTAGGGAGGAGAGTTTGGGTGAGGCTTCATTTCAGTCTAATAGCCTGTTAAAATCTTCACATGGTTTCTTTGAGAATGCCATTAAAAATCAATTACATTAATGGTGCTCAGTTGGAGATGTTCTGAAATTACAGATATGATCAAGAAAAGTGATTTTGCAAAACAGGCCCCTCGATGCTGCAGACATTTGCTCTGCTTGATCTTCCCAGTTGTATGTATGGACCAAACCTGATCTTTGTTTTTGTCAGTTCTGCAGAAGCTGACCTAGCTGGTCAGGAACAAGTGGTAAATGTCATGCACCATGGTGTAAACCCATTGCCGATGGGGTTAGGAGAGAGTAATTCTCTCGCCCTGTTACAGATGATGCCCCAACAATACAGTTGGGCTGCCTGCCTGAAGCTACCCCAGCATCACTCTTGGCTCTAGGAGCTCCTTCAGACCATGGTCATCCAACTCTGACTGCACAGCAGGTCTCTGCCACCTTAGAGATGTCTGATACTCCTTGCTGCTGACATCGCAGAGCATCCATGAACTTATGTCATCGTGTGACAAATGGTCTGTGTTCTCACTTTGGTCCCAAACAGAAGGACTATCAAGTGGCCAGACACCAGCCTGGGTGAATGGAGATCAGCTTTACTGCATGATGGCCAGCACAGGCTGGGTCACTTGGCCCTGTCTGGGAAATAACAGCACAGCACAAGTGTGTAAGGGTGGTGAGAGGATGAATGCATTGAAACATCTTTAATAATTGCATCCTCTAGTAACGGAGGCTGTGTGGCTTTCTGACATGGCCAGATGAGTAATTCTGTCCCTATCCTGCCTGCACTGAACAATGTCTTCAGTGTCCTAGTTTGCAATCCACCATCCTCTCAAATCTCACTTCATGCACAACTGTCAGCTACTATTTTTCACATGGAAAACATGTGAAACAGAGGTTACATGCTCATTCCTCCTTCTAAACAGCCTGTTTTTTTACTGGCCAGTGGATCTTGTTGTTTAAAAATGGAGAACAACTTCTGAGAGCTCTGAGAGCTTTGTGAACAAGTTCTTTCAGGCATCAGGAGATGGTATCTCCCCAGCCTGCTGCTCCAGAGGTATGAGAAGATTGAGAGAAACAACCTTCTGTCCATGACTAGGTGGTTAAAATAACTGTAATGAGGTTTGTGAAAGAGGATCCTAACCCATGGAAAGAGGATTGTGACAGTGAGGCTTGATGGCATTGCAGGAGCGGTGCAGGCAGCGCGTATGGCACGGAAAGGTGAACCACACGGGCACCTTGTTGAGAGGCTGATCGAGACCTTGAATAATGGAGGGACTGAGAAGATGACACCATGGGGTGTGAGTTAATGGGTGCCCACACTGTGCTCGGGCCTGTGCTGGAGGGGACAGAGAGCCACTTGCCTCCCTGCGTAGCTCCTTTCTGGCAGTGGTGGCATTGCTTTGACCCTACTGCTGGTGTAGGAAGCATGACTGAAGCTGGGATTGCAGTGAATGTGCTGGGTAAAGCTCTTTACCTGGAGCCTCGTGGCACTAGGATGGATGAATGGATGGAGGCAGGGATGGGAGGGAGTCTCCAGTAGCCACAGTGACTTGGGATGAAGAAAGCATGGGAGAGGGACAGAGCATCTTCACAAGGCCTTGGTGTATGTCCCTGCTGGGCACTCACCATCATACTTTGAGACTCCTGGCTCTTTTTGCAGGAATGTTTGTAGGAAGGGAAGAGATCTGTGAAATCCAGCTGCCTCATGCTAATGTTTCCGAATGGTGTGTGGGCAGCTCAGCTGCAGGCAAGTGGTCTGAGGGACTCAGCCACGAGGCAGAGTCCCGTGGTGTTTGCAGCCAAGTGTCAGGCAGTGCACGGGCGTCTGCGTGAGGTGCAGGAAAGCCTACAAGTCTTGAGTGCTGCCTTTTGTCCGTAAGAAATTTATGGCTGTTACTGAGTGCTCATCTTCATCAAGAACCATGGGTCATACTTAGGTCTGCTTTCCTCTTTAGGAATGAGGAGCAAAACCAAAACAACCAATAAAATCTTTAAAACACTGGTAGAAATGGTGTTAGGACCCACATGGTTGCTCTGTGTGCCTTGATTGAAGGACTTACAAGGTACAGCTAAAAAGAGCCATCCGTTGCCTTGGCTAAAGCATTAGCGTAGGGAGACAGGTTGAAAACTGCTGATCTGGTACCTTTCAACAGAGCTGCATCCTGTGCAAGGGCTTCAGTCAGTGTGTTATTGCCCTTAATATCTCAAGGCTGAAATCTAAGATGGCACGTGAGCTCCTCGGGTTGCCTCCCCTCCCTTGGCACCGCTGCCTGCGACTCGGCTGGGGCTTGGCGTACATTGGATGCTGCACACCCTGGGAAGGTGACTCGGTGGAAAAGACTACCAAAATGTTAGGGCTTTACTTTTGCAACTTGAGGCTGCATAACTGGCATACCTTTCATGAGACCCAAACAGGTGTTGCTGAAGCTCGGCTGTTAGGTAGCTGGCTCTTGCAGCGTGCGGAGCTAAGCCGCAGTCTGTGCCGGATGCAGATCCTTGTCCCTTGTGCTTTAAAGCAAATTCAGCAGTGCAAAACCAGCCTCTTGCCTCTTCCCACCTCATCTGGCCGCAAGTCTGGTTTGTATGTGTGTGCGAGGAAGACCGCTAAATTCATGAGCTTAATATGAGTGTAACCTTGTAGTGGAGGTGGAAAGGGCGTTGCTCGAGACTAGCCTCAGCCAGACTAACAGTGCAGCGTTCTTAGAAATGAACTGTGTTTCGGGCAAATATTTGGGAGCTGGGATTTTTTTTTTTTTAGCCTGTCTCTTGCTGTTCATTTTCTCCCTGGCGCTGAGGCTGCAATTCCAGGAACCCTGGCTATACTTGAGAGCACCCCTCAAACATGGATAAAAGTCATTAAAAAGGAGAAAACCAAGAGGTTTAGACTTACTGTAGTTCTTCAAATGTAGATTTAAGATGGGGACAAAATGTACAAGCTGGGATCTGACATCCTCTTCCAGCATCGAGCAGGTGAATGAAAGGATGAAGAGACTATTCAGACGGCCCCAGTGCTGTTCCCGAAGCAAGGAGAGATGGTTGGTTGCTGCCAGGTGCAGCCTTTCTTACTGTTCCTCTCTTCTCCCCCCATAATTAACAGTTAAATTTAGCTGTCTGATAGGTATGGAAATGCATGTGGCGCAACTGCTTTGGTTGTGCAAATAACTGTTATTTCGACTTGCTTGTGGCTCTGAAAAATCAAGGAAATTGTTTCATGCCATGCACAAGCACTGAAAGAACCAAGTTTCAGCTGAAAAGTGGATTAAAAAGGCAAGACAATTGGGTAAAACGAAGAGTAATGGTTTTATCTAATCTGGAGTAAGAATTTTTTGAGCTTTTAATGTTCTCAATAACTTCAGTTTTATTTGAGAAATAAAATGTAACATCCTTCCAAGCAGAAAATACCAAACTCTAAAGGTTTCAGTTTAACAATGTTGACATACAAAATGTTCTCCGTGTTCCCTTCCTTCAAAGAAATGCTTTGGCAAACTTGGCTTGAGTTACTGAAGTGTTGTGGTTGACCTAAATCTGGTAGGGGTGGGGGAGAGAAAGAATGCAACAAAAATTATCTAGCAAAAAATTTCTCTAATGCTGCTGAGATACTCGGTTCCTGGGCAGAGGGGGCCAGCAGACAGTCAGAGCATCTGTAAAGATGTTGTCTTTGGCTGAAATATCTTCTCTGTTAATGAGTCTCCCCGACTCCTCTGTGTTCGCTGGCGTGGAGTCGTGGCCCAGCCTGCAGAAACTGAACCTGCTCAGGCTAATTTTAGGGTTGCACACCAAAGCTGTGGTCCTTGGAGTTGTTTTGAAGTATTATGGGTCTCCACCTCCCAAGGAGCCGGGCTGCTCCGAGTCACCCTCCTCCACCCATCCCTGCTGGAAGCCGTTGCTTGTGCTCATCAGCGAAGGGGCATGGGGTGCCTGCGAAGCAGGGCACGGGGCGGGTGAGCATCAGCCCGAGCGCCCGGTGGGGTGGTCCTTGCTGTGCTGCCGGGGCACAGATGGTCTCCTTGCTCTGTTGAATATTAACTCGCATCTCTCTCGCACACCTGCCCCTGGAGCCTTTTACAACCCCTGCGTGCAACACACACGTGATGGGTGGTGTGGCAGGGCTCTGTTTGCTCCGGTGGGGTGCAGCATGGGAAGGAGGAAGGCTTCTAGTCTGCCTCATCCTGGCTGTGCCTGTGTCATGAATGGGGAGGAGATAGCTTTCCTGGGAGCCCAGAAATGCTTAGAGGGGATAATCCTAGGAGCAGGGACATCCCACCAGGTGCCTGGTCCATCTCCAGGCTGACTTGTCCTGTCACAAAGCAGACTCGGTGCCCCAAACCCATTTTCTGCTCAGTGAGCAATTTGTCGGAAATAGGGAGATGTTGGAATTAACCCTGTCCTGCAGCGTGTCTGCACCGTGCTGGTCTTTGATCACCCCCGTGCTTCTCTGCAGGGCTCCAGCTTTGTTTGAGGCTGCAGAAGGGATAGTGCTAATCTCGTTTGCCATCTTTATTGTACAGTGCACAGCCCTGGGTCTTATTTACAGCTCACTATTCAAACTGTAGGCTGAAGATGGGAATCTTCCCTTCCTTCTAGGCCCTTTTTTATGGACCTCATTGCTATAGTATGAGTGCTTCATGCAAACGTTAATTCTCTTTCACAACACTCCTGTGAGATAGACTTTGATGTTTCTTGTTTTACAGTGGAAAGAGAGGTGTAGCAATATGAAAGACAAAAGTAACCATTAATTTTCACTTAATATTTTCAAAGCATGTTTTTGGGAACAGCAATAGGCTTGTTTCTCCTGTATGGGTTCATTCCATGTCAAGTTTCAGAGCACCAATCCAAAATGAAAGGTTTCTAGGGCTTTTCATAAAGTCACTGGAGTTTTCTTGATTTAGGAAGGGGCTCTGCCAGTTCCTCAGCTCCTGAAGAATGCTCAGACACCTGGGAAACCACCTAAAAGTAGAAAACTAAAACAATAAAAAGTGATGGGAGTGTTTGGCTTTAAGTGTGTTGGTAACTTAATGTACTTCTTGTCTCATGATGCATAGACGCATACAAGAAGAAAAGAATCATGTAGGTGATGGTGGTGAAGAACGTCTTAGTGGACGTTTTAGCTTAGAGATGACAGTTTATGCAACTTGTACTGAATGCTCATCTGAAACCTTCTACCACTCATCCCGTCATTTAGCCCTGTTTGCCATCTGTTAGTGAAAAGTGATTTTTAAAGTTGTTGGTGATAGCTGTACTGTGGAGGAAAAAGAACTTAGTGGTATTATTTCTTTACTTGGTATATATGTACTTTAGGAGGAAAATGTCCAAGAATAATTGAGATGAATCAGTTTTCTATATGTGGATCGTTTGAATATTTAACATCTGAGATCTTGTGAAGCAAAAGGGGCAAGGAACAAACACTGTTTATTTTTAGGACTGGAAAGTGGATGAAGCTGCTGGCCTAGATCATGTACTCCTTCTAGGAAGAGCAAGGGAGAAAACAATCATAAGCAGAGCATGTCTTTGTGTGATGGGGAGGATTTCTCATGTTTATTTAAGCTGACAAAAGCAGTTGGTGTTCATGTTCAATTGTTTCAGTTGTGGAGGGAAGAATTAAGAAAGGACTCATGTGGAAACTTTGAATAAAATCTCTTCCCTCTTTTTGAAACAGGTTTCATTTCATTCGTCCAAGCTGAAAATTATCCGAACTAAACATACTTTAAAAAAAAGTAGATAAAGTCAGGGAAGACCTTCTCCCTCTCTCCACCTCTTCCCCCATTCAACCCCCGGGTTATAGCCGTGGTGAGAAGCTGTGAACCACCTGGTGAAAGAGGGTCCCAAGCTGCATTTGGGCCAGAGCTGTTGTAGATGGGATTGTGCCCTGGGACTCAAAGGCCACTGTGGGACTTCTTGTTTTGACAGGACAAAAATGGGTATGTTGTATGACATGACACAGGGGAGATGGCTGGTGCCCACCTGGGAGAGGGGATGGAGTGGGCGGGCATTGCCATGTCCCTGCTGATGGTCCTTGCTGTCTGCAAACCTGCACGGAATGATGCTGATCTTCATCAGTGTCATTGTAGGGTTCTTGGGTCCACCGCCCCATTAGTGCCAGGTGCTGTACAGACCAGATTGTCCAGTTTGAAACAACAGCTCTGCAGGGTTGGTTGTAACCCCCAACTGGTTAAGCTCGTTAGTGATTATAGTTGCTGCCTTGAAAGTTTACCCTTTTGACCAATTGGCAACAAGAAGTGGGGGAGATTCATCTATGAATAAAGTGGCTCTGAAACTTAACCCAGCCTGCCACCGTCCTTTGCCCCACATTCATTTGGGGAAACGGGGCTAAGCTGTTCAAAGATAAAATATGTGACATCTGTTTCTCTGGGCAGTAGTAATTTCTTTGCTTTCCCAGCTGCCACAATGTGAAAATCTTGGGAGTTTTGTGGGCACTTTCCCCTCCTTTCGTCTCCCTTGTGCCATTCCTGGCGCTTTGCCCTGGCTCCAGTGAAAGATGCACCTTAACGCTACTGACCTGCTCACAGAAATTCAGCTGTTGTCAGACGGGTTATAGTCTCCAAATCAAGCCATAGTTACAATTCTAGAAGAAGTCTGTGCTTTCGCTCCATTTCTTACTGGGAGATATTGCTGTTACTTTAAAATTAAAAATAAAAGCAAGATATACTGAAAGGATGGAAATAAGTGGGGAGAAAAATTGCCTTTAAGCTGAGACTTAGAACGGAAAATTTCTACCCAAAAGAAGAATATTTCTGGAAATGACAACTCAATGGGAACGTAGTTCTCTAATGCATTCACTGTTAAGTGAATGTTATTTATATTGGAGGGAAGAAACATAATGTGGCAAAAGTTATTTGGCTGCGTGCTTGGAAAAAAAAAAAAACCAACCTGAAAATCCATGAGCAGACATTCGTACTTTGCAAGTGGGGAGACTGGGATACGGATGAGCTAAAGGATGAAGACTCCAGACTATTGCTCTTGTAATTTGCATTTTGTTGGTGTATATAAAATTAAATTACGATTATATTTGTTGCAAGCAGAAGTGCTTAGCAGGCATAGGAAAAACTGTCTGAAACATTAAGCATATATTCTAACTAGTTTTCTTGGAATGAAGTCATTAGGAGTAAATCGCTACTCTTTTCTTGCTGAGGTGGGATCATGTTCTCTATGCTGTTTTAATAGCAAGCCTATTGCCGTTTTTGAGACCTTTTTTGGAGAGGCAACACATTCTTAGCCATGTGATCCTACAAACTGTGGTGGTTTTATGTTCATGCTTGGATGCTTCTTGCTGCAAAGGGAAGATGCAAAGCCCAGTTGACTTGGGCTGATTTGTGTGATTGACAGATGAATTCAATTCTGGTGCAAGTCTAAGCAGAGGTTTTCTTTTTCCTTCCCCTTACTCAGCCCTTCTAAAGGCATTATAATGGTTTGGGGTCTATAGTTGTACGAGGCTACTGTTCCTGTAGCCCGGGCTCTGTGCACGTGTAGCCGGGACCTACAGCTCTGAGGATTTTGGTATGTTGAGTTCTGTAAAAAGACGAGAATGTGATGGGAAGGTGAGGGAGCTCTCAGGGAGCCTTCTCTTTCCCAGCTCAAAAATGCTCCTCTTGTGTATGACAGAGGTTTTTCAACATGTTCATCCTTACTGTCGTCTCTTGTGATGGTACGCTGGCTGAGACCCCTTCTAACCCGCCGCATAGCTGCTATTTCAGGTGAGTGACACGCATCTTTGGAAAGAGCCTTTCCTTTTGCCAGTGGGAAAGGTAGAGGTTTTATATTTAGGTTTTAGCAGTTTGCTGTAGGTGGCAGATCCTTAATGCTTTTGTTGCCAACTTCAGTGAGTTTCAGGTCAGTCTCAAAAATCTTTTGACCATGTTGCAGTACAGAATTCCCAGCTTGGGACTGGCTTTGTTGGTGTAGTTGCTGGCAGAGGTCCTGCTGGCTTCTCATGGGTCCACAGTCGGTTCAAGGGGGTGAAGGTAGAAGAGTGTCGCATTGGTATAGTGCAAAGAGATGGGCCCTCCTGTCCCATGGCTTGTTGTCTTCACCTTGTCCTCCCCCATTGTCACAGACTGCACACAGGTTGGGCGTGACTGTGCCATTTGTGCACCCCATGGGCAGGAGGTGGGAAGGTAGAACGTTGCTGGTGGGGACCTGCCAGCTACTGCTTCTGGGGCAACCAGCAAGTACAGTTGGGACCGCAGGGCTCCTGTGTTCTGCTGAATTATTCCCTCAGCAATAGAGTCAGTCAGACTGACAGTTAAAATATTTTTTCTCTTTGCAATGACTTTTTTTCACTCAAAATTTATGGATTTCTTTATGCTCATAAAACATAGAAAGTATATTCTCTGTCCTATTCCAGCATCACTTGCGTAAATTTGAATCCATCACTTTGAAATGATATCATTGGAAATGGGGTGCAGGATGAATGATGAAATATCTTGAACCCTAGTAACTTCAAATTAATGTCCTTTACTGCAGGGTAATTACTGTCCCATACTGTCTAATCCTTTGTACCTCTGAATAAGGCTTTCTAGCCCCTCATGCCACAAAGTCCTTCAAAGTGTCCCTTTCAAGCTGGTCTGAACCAAAAATACACATAGGCTCTCGGTCCTGATAATTTTTCAGCCCTTTTAATTGGTTTTGTAGAACCGTTTGAGGTTGGGAGTGTGGCTGGAGCACATCTCCGGGTGATTTTGTCCTGGACACCAGTTGGATTTGCAATAGCCCTGTTGCTTTTTAGGTCTCCAAACAGCATGGCAATTTTGCAGCTTGTTCTTGACTCTTTTGGAGCAAATAATAAATTGTTGCAGTCATTTTTTGTTGCAAATATGTTCTACCTTGTTCTTATGGCTGTGAATAGATGCTTCTAGGAACATCTCATGATAGGATTTTTGCTGATGAAAGGAGAGGAAAACCTCCAAACCTAGGTATAGGCTGATGCAACTCATGTCCTTCCTTCTGTGTGTTAGGTTTGCTTCTGTTTCTGTGCCTGTGGCACAATGAAGGAGAATCTGGCCTCAGTTATTTCATGAGCAACCAAGACCCAACTGGTGTCACTGAGTGTCTGGAAATTTCAATCTGCTCTTCCAGGAAAGTCTTTTTTCCCCGACTTCACCAGTGCTTTGTGACTGGTCTTGCTGAACTCTAAAATTGCTCTCTTGGTTATAGATGAGGGACTGACTCCAGTGTCTGAAAGGAGCCTTAGCAACATGAGTATATCCCCACAATTTTTGGGATGATTACTCTGTCTTACAGGCTAACAATCAGATTTTTCCCTGTTTCTTCTTTTGTGGTTTACACCTTTATGTTTTCAATTTGTCAATTTTTATAGTATTATTCAATCTGTTCGGTATACATCTGAACCCTGTGATTGGCCTTTTTGCACCTTCTTGTCATTTGAAACAGAGAGATTATGAGCAGGCCATGCAGACAAGTTCTCTCTATCCCACCCCAGGGCCCCTAAGGATGTGAAAGGCTGGGCAACATATTAGAGAGACCTGAACCTGTTTGTGGGCTAACGAATCTGCTCCATAGTTACCTCATTTTATAATGACTGGTTGGTGCTAGAAGTTACCGGAAAAATCAGCCCCAACCTGAATGACCGTCAGTCTGTGTCATTAAACAGGGACTGACCCAATCAACCAGAGCTATTAAAAAATTTAAATACGATCTCTTGGCTGTCTGTCTCTGCATGAATCTCTGGAGGCTGCAAATCTGCGCTGGGTCTTCTAAGAGAAGTTTTCAAAAAAGATTTAACTTCTCTCTCTCATGCTTAGGATCACAAGTGAGATGGCCCTGATGATCTAAGTAAATGAATGTGGTGATGTTGGGCTATTTCATCTTCATAAGTGCCATTTAGCACTCTTCCATTTTTTTCTACCGGTGCAAGGGAGCTCTTTAAAGTAAGGGTCAAGGAACTTGATGCAGACAATTGATGCCATCCTCCGAGCTGTCCTTGCCAGCCGCCCAGCTTTAAATATCTCAGATGACACTGTGAAAGACTCCCCGCAGGGCTGTTGAGAATCCAGAATGAATAAGTATCCTTGGATTAAATGATGATTAAGTGGCTGACGAAATGGGATGAATGAGGTGCTGCAAGGCAAGAACTCCTCCATTATAACAGTTGACCTTGGGCCAAATTTCCTCCATTTCCCCATCTGTAAAAATGGAAGTCTATTGCGTCATGAGATAAGGTTGAAGTTAGTGCCTTATAAACCATCTTGCTCTGGAGAGTAGAGATAACCTTTCTGCTCATAGCACCTACCCCGGTACTTCTGCGCTACTAGTGATATTTAGTAGAAACTTTCAGATAATGGGCTAAGACACGAGGCAAGTTTTTTTTGTAGACTGAAATCCTTTGTGTCGACCATGTACCATGGCAAAATGGCTCCACAAAAAATGTCCCCTAAGCAAGTCTTCATGAGGCCTGATGGAGATGGTCGTGCTCCCAGCTTCTGTGCATCTTTCATTGAGGAGCTTGCAGCAGCTGGCAAGCAGACAATTATCGCATATCGCATGAAAGATGAGAGAGAAACATAACTATTACCCATCTTCTAGGAGAGGAAATGAAGGAGGGAGGTAGTAGAATAGTAATAAAGCAACAGAGAGCTAAAATGCAGTCGTCTTGATGTTTGATTTAGGCAGCTGCCTGCTTTTTTAAGAGCAGGAAGGGGAGCGGGCACAGAGCATGCTAAATTCCTCCTCCTCTAGAGCTTGGTGTGAAGTTCATTGCAGATCTTCCTAGTGCAGATATAAAAGTAAGGCCCCAACCCAGCAAGGTCACTGAGCCCACATGGTGCTTCTAGCTGAACTGTTTGGTTTGGGTTTGTGTGGTTGGTGTTTTTTTTTTTATCCTGGCAATGACACATCTCAGCATCTGTGTCTGTAAGCCATCCTTGTACCTTTAATTACATATGGTTTCTTCTCAGCTTCCTGGCGAGATCTTCAGAGCACCGTTGTACATTGTGAGATAGCTCCCTGCAAGCCATCCCAGTGGTTGCATCTATGAGCTATGTGGAGTGACTGTTACAGCTTGTAAAATATCCCAGGATCATTTGCTAAGAGAGGTGCTGTACATGTTTAGGATCATGATAATTAAGTCCAGGGTGTCTTACATGCACAGTTGGGTTTTACATAAAACCAATTACTACCTGAATGATGAGAAAAGTGACCCACTGCAGGCAGGATGAAGAATCCCTGGCTCTTGTGAAAGCTTAGCGCTGTCACTTGTTATGTAAATCTGGACATCTGACAGATGAAGTGAAGAAATGGAAATGTGGTTTCTGATGGAAAACCTACTTTATTTCTTTACGATCATTGTGTATTTGAACAATAGTGTTATCTGGGGGTCTCAAACACAGCAGGGAGTATCTCTGATATTTCCTGAATGAGCTTGCTGACCCCCTCCCAGCTTGTAAAAATGAAAAAAAAAAAAAAGAAAAAAAGGGGGAAAAAATTAAAAAGCACGCTTAAAATGCATAGATGACAGTGGCAAACACCAATGGTGTTCTTTTGTATCGGTGTTGGAGATTTTCTCCCACAATTGGTTGATTCACTTGTTTCTCATGGATGATGCTATTTTCTTGAGCCTTGAATGCACTCCTAGTCAGGCAGAAATATCAGATGTGATTCTGCTCTTGTTCCCTGGTGTAAGTCATTGCTGTCAAGAGAATCTTGTCACCCACCTGGATGAGGGCAGAGTCAGAGCACGCCTTGTTTTCCTTTATTCCAATTTATTTCGGTTAGTTTGACCCGAATATTTAATGACCTTTTTCTTCAAAGGAAGTCAGATCTCCCTGAGATTGTTCTAAGCAAGCTCTACAAGCTTCATCCAGATTTTAGGCTGTCAGCAGTTTTTCTTGCAGCCCGAGTGGTATTTTCTGCCTCTTCGCACAGACAAGATGTCCAACAAACCCTCAGAAAAATCTTGGTGAGTCGAAGAGGAAAATGTTGACTTGAAGCAACAAAAGGGCATGGCAACTTGGTGTGTGGGACAGGGAAAAGCACGTAGAGATGCTCTGAAGGGCTCAAGATGGTTGGAACCATCATGTTTTCCTTAATGCCATGGAGCCTGGTGGAGAGGTCTGCAGTCTGGTTCATCCAGACAGGCTGGAAGGGAAGGGATGGAAACTGGATATCAGCTTTTCTTTTGATGTCAGATAGATTCTTTAGATGGTTCTGGTGTCTGGAGATATGGCACAACTGAAAAACAACAGGACCTCTGCTTATGGGCAGCATTACCATCCTTTCATGTGTTCATAGCGCTGGATAAAAGCGGGTGGGCAAGACTCTCTGCTGAGCTTTCTCAGCTGAAGTGTCTTGTGAAAACAAGGGCTGCATGGAGAAAGAAGATACTGTCTTTGCCAGTTGCAGGAAAATTTGGTAGGAAAAGAGCTGTTTGCAAGCGATGATGTTTTATAGGTTTGGGTGCTTGGTGAGTTTGACAAGAGGTTGTTATAAAGCTGTTGGCCACCTGGGCTCCTAACTAGGAAAGGCAGCACAAAGTCTCTTAGCTGTGGTTTAACCATGCTTCAGGGGCTGGGGCACACAAGCTCTCGTTCATCCTCATTTTCTGAACCCTGGTTCTGACGTGATTGTAAGAGCTGTTTCAAATTCGTTCCAGCACAAGCAACGTACAGATGTTGTACTGAACAAAGGGCTCTCTGGAAGGCCAAAGAGATGGTTAAGAGCATATGAAGGGAAAGAAGCAATACTATAAGGGAGGAAGACATGATATTTCTTTTTTTAATCTGTTGATACATTTGTTGAAAGATTGAAGTTTCAACCCAAAAATGGGGAAGGAAGAAGATTGACAGTGCGTCATTTTTGATGCCCCTAAATACACTGCTTCTACATATTTTAAATGATACTCTTTGACTTTATGCTTTGAAATAGCACTGATCCAAACTGTAAATAAAAATTAAATGACTCAGACATCACAAATCTGTTATCTTCTGGACAAACTAAATACTTGGTTGACCTAATATGGCTTCTCTCAGCTGCTTTCTCCCTAGGAAAGCACATTGTCTTGCAAACTTTTTTCTCAAGCCCTTCATTTGGATCATCAAGCTGAGAAGTTCCCTCATCCAGCTCCAGGTGGCAATAATTATTTTTTCTGTTGTTTCTACACTCATAAATATGATTTCCCCACAGGGAAGCATCTGCAATCAGACTTTTCCCTTGCTAGTCTCCTGTGAAATGCGTTCCTCTTGAATTAGAAGGGACCTGCCTGCTGGCATGGGAAGTACTTAAAGTTGAGAGGGAAACAGAGCAAAGTAAATACAGGAGAATAAGGAAACCAAGATAGTGTTTCTGATAGCTCCCTTGCACCGAGCCTTGAAAGAGTATTCTATAGAAAGAAGAGGTCTGGCATGAGGTGAAAAAGAAGATGCTTTTATTCTGTTTACCTAGACTGTTTTGAAACTGGCGAGGAAGCATGTTGGTAGGAACAATATTCTGTTACACAAAGCAGCAGCATGTCTCTGATCTTCTGTAGTCTGTAATGCCAGAAGAAATACATGGAAGAAAAAACCCAATTGCTCAGTGTAGCATTTGGGCATTGCTGGTGGCAGATCTTGGCTGTTAAATGCAGTTTAAAACAACGGAAGGGTCTACTGAAACAGTTCAGACCTTGGAAGGAAACAAAAGAAATACTGAAAGATTAAGAATCTCCTACCAGCATTTTCCTGGAAAACATGGAGTGTTACAGGCACTTTTGTATAACAAAGAGAAGCCTGAACAGTCTTCAAACACTGGCAATCAGAAAGGGCTGCAGTCAAGTAGAAGAGGTACCCAACCCAGGCAAGAATCAGAAAGCTGCATTTCTATGCAAAGTTCCCTGGAGATGGAAGTATAGGTGGCTCTTGTCCCATAGAGACCAAAGCCTTTTATGTTCTGTTTTCATTGGGAAAAAGTTGTAAAAAAAACCTGCACTGATTATTTCAAATCTAAGAGGTTTAGAAGAAGGGCAGTGTGTACCATCAGACGTCTGTATTCCTTCCAGGATAGATGAATTGCTGAAGAGGTACTTGGAGATATCGTTCCATTTTGGTTTTCCCTCATCGTCCTCAACCTCTGTATTGATTTGGGGGGAGAGGTGTGGAAGGGTCCCCGGTTTTCTCTGGATTTCAATGAAGTCATAAGAAAGCAGTCTTCCCTTTTTTTTTATTTTTCACAAAATGCTTCGAAGGTTTAATGCTCTTCATGACAAGCTGCATGCTCATAAAATGGGGCTCTGGTGAGGAAGGGGGAGGAACAATCTTCGAGGCAAAAAAACCACTCAGTAACCACCACCTCTCTCAAACCAAGGACTCATGTGTCCCCTCTGCCTCTCCCTGAGAGCGAAAAGGAGCCGAAGCCAAGTGAAAGATGATCACATAATTTTCAAAACAAATTCCTGGATCGAGTGTGTCACCTGCCAATCACCGCCCCAAACACGCCGTATGCTTGTCTCATTTTGTCTGGTCTTTTTTAGGATCTGAGCTGTGCAGCGACAGGATTGTGTTACAGCCTGTTTGTACACTCGTCTGTAAAATAATTTGCCCAAGATGGCCCTGGTCCAGTTGTAGGCCACTCCGGGAAGCCCTCAGGCAGGAGAGAAGCAGCTGGGCTGTCCATCCTTTTCCAAACACTTCTCTACCTGGGATTTCTTCTGCCCTCAAGCGTGTGTTCATATGTATACTTCCATACTTCGTTGTTGTTGTTTTGAGCTGGGAGGTTTGATACCTTCATACCCATATTTCTCAGAATGTCTTATCTCCTGGTGCTTGTCCCACCAGTTTCACCCCCCAGCTCAGGAAAGCCCAGGGCAGGTTTTGCCTAACTTAGGAGGAGGAACCTAAAATCTTCTTGACAATTTTTTTCAGTGGTTCTTTTTTCAGGTTTTACTCAGTTGTATACCCTATTCAGGACGAAGTGCTGCTTTCATTTCACATTGGATCTTCCAAAAAGGAGCCATTTCTAGAGCTGTTAAGGTGGAAAAGTATGTTTTTTACATAGATACATATGTATAAAAACATACGTGTATACATACAGTACCCCTCCCCGCCACCCCCCTGCACATGCAGATGTCTTTGAACTGAAGTGCGTCCTTCCAATGTTCTTAAATTCGAAGCATCTGAAAAGAAGTGCTTTTACTTTAAGTGAATTTCTTGTTACAGTTTTTCAACAGAAGCAGAGCTCAGTCATGGGTAATCTTAGCTTCCAATCATCGTGTCCAAAATATTTTAATTTAAGAAATTATTACGTACCATTTCATTTTATTAACCTATTTATCTACATTTGCAAAGAGCCCACAGATGATCCAGGACTGCATTGTACTAGGTCCTATACAAATATGAATTGGATCTGAAACCAATTAGAGGCTCAATTTCAACATGTAGGTCAGTCATTAATCTCTGGTTTGCCGGATAATATAGCTACTTTCTCCAGTACAATAGCTACATATCTATGTTTTGGGAATGGGATTCAGAAGAAATTAAGCTTGCGTGTAAAACCGTATTTGTTGCATCTCTGCTAGCAGGAAACACCAGCAGCAGCTGTTTTAGCGCTGATGTATAATGTATTTGTTAATGGTCCAGAAAAGTGGGTTGTGAAGATGCAAGGGTCAAAGTCTCATGTAATTAGTGAGATTAGCCAAGACTGAAGGATTTCAGGAGGCAGGGACCAAGCTAGCAGGATGATAGCGGGTAGAAGTTAGTGCTGACAGCCACAGAAAGACAGCTTACACCAATTGAGGGGATAATTTGAACTTCTGGTATGATAACTGCACCCTGAGTGAGTGGTAACTGTGGGGAAGAGAGGGTGAGGTAGATCTGGGTGACGCTGTGGAGTGCGAGTGGAAAATCTACTCGATGCATGGCAATAGCAAAAATAGTAATAAATACGTCAAGATCACAGTGGGATAAAAAAAAGTGTCATAACATCAGCGAAAGACCCTTTCCTGAGCTACTCTCTGATCCTTGCATCTAATGGAGTATAAGGAGTAGAAATAGAAGTTGTCAAGATGAAAAACAGCAGAACTAAAGTGATGTTAATGAAAAGTCTAGGGTCATTTAATGTTAAAGAGATGACTAAATGGGGACATGAGAGATGTAAAAAATAAGAAATGGTAGGCCAGTGAATCAGCGGCTCCTTTTCTTATGAAGCATAAGTAGATATTGCATGTAACTATTGAAAATAGTAACAATAAAAAAACCACATGTGAGGAAGTATGATGTTTGTACTTCTAGGCCAGTGAATCAGCAGGTCTTTTTTTTTATGAAGCACAAGTAGAAATTGCACATAACCATTGAAAAATAGTAATAATAAAACCACATGTGAGGAAGCATGATGTTTGTACTTTTTGCAGAGGACACAAGCTGGGGAGCTTAGTCCATAGATATTATCAAGGTTGAGGACCTGTGTACGTGACATATCAAGACAGTTCAGCATTGTTGATGCTGCATTAAAGTCATGGTGTCACGGTTGTGTTTTGTGGCCCCTGCAAGCCTGGAAGGGAGGGAAGAAGGTGAGCGGGAAACACTCTGGGCTTTCCTGCTTTTTCTCCAAAGCATTTGGTCCAGGCTGCAGTTGAAGATGAATTCTCAGGCATCTGTCCCTCCAGAAAAGGCCTTGCTGCATACAAGATTGTCTCCTGGCTGGGGATGGATTTAAATTTGTGCTGCAGGTAGAAGGTTCAGGGGCTCTGTGATCTGGTCCCAGATCATTCCCTTCCTCTGCTGTTAAAATGTGCAGATGGAAAGGAAAAGGGTGCTTCGTCCCTGCTGCGTGCTCTGCAACTGCGTGGCGAAGGTGTGCAGGACCAGGCAGCGCGGCACAACGGCAGCATCCTGGGGGATGCTGTGTCGCAGAGAGGTGGTGGGTGGCTGGGGAGGAAGCCTGCCTGCCGCTAAAAATAAAGCCGAGGGGGGCGGGTGGGGGATCTCCCCGCCGGCACACATCTGCTCTCGGGCTGGCACTGCTCCAGGCATCCTTCTCGCCTACCCCACCTTGGTCCAAAGTAGTTGGTTTCTCTGGTTGCTGTCACGTTGAAATTAGCTGGGGAGAGACACTTCACCCATTTCCTCGCCTAGTTTCTATGGTGATATTCCACTCAACTGTTTTCAGCAGGTCTGAGTTTATTTCCCTGCAGATAAGGCAGCCTATGCTAATATACTGCAGCCTGGGCTCTATATCTTGGCAACAAGCCGAGGGTTCGTACCACTGAAATTAAATGGCTCTAGGTAGAACATATTTCACGCTAGCTTTGGCAATAGCTGGCATTATCTCATAAAATAATATTTTGATTGTTTATTGCTGCTGTTTGACACCCTAAGCTGGAAAGCCGGGAAGCGCATGGAAATGTGCCTTCTCATGTTCTTCCTCTGTACTCCCTGGTGCAGAAAGCTCAGGGACTGCCAGCTCTGGCTTGGTGAAGGCTGAAATACAGTGCATGATGTGGGAGGAAAAAAATGTGTGAGAAAAGGGTGTTGGAAGCAGTGGGAAAGGGGCTGTGCTAGGGATGTTCAGGCTGGTTAGATCTGTGTTGACTCCAGGTGAGTAATTCGCACCCTTTCCCTCTGTGAAGGAGCTGCTGCAGTTCCCATCCCCGCTCCACCTAGAAGGTCTTTGGGAGTAGGCCCACCTGCCTTTTTCTTCAACGTGGCCTGAAGGCTTTGGATGCTGGCAAGGGAAGGTGATGAGCATCTCCCCATGTGCGAGGGGGATGCTGGGGATCACTTTCTTGCTGCTCTTGGGGCTGGTGCGGTCCCAGTCCAGGCTGCTTGCTGGACACCTTCCCTTATGTTGGCGCACAGGGCTACAGCTCATCCATCCCCATGGAAGCTGTCAGTCACGGAGATCCCCAAGGACCCTGTCCTTCACTCGTACCCCAGAGAAGAAGGCTCGGTCCCACTGCTTGGTACACCAAGTGCTGCAGAGGGTAGTGCAGCAGCTTAGCTTTGACTGTGCTGCTATTTGGGAATGGAGATGTTCTTTTTAGCCTTCTCCAAAGAAAACATGGTTCCAAACTTGGCTTTTGCCCCAGCACTGTTGCTGTGACAGGAGTAGTCTCTCCCTTTTGCTGTGTGCAGTCGTTCGTTCCTGCCAGACAACACGACATGTTTACCGAGGCTGACCTGCCCGAGTCGTGCCGGCAAGTTTGCAGCAGAAGGAAGGCAAATAGACTGGGGGAGAAAAGAGAAACCCCGAACACAGCAAGTCGGACCTTTGAAAGGACTTGAAAAGTACAGACAATTATTGTAATGATTTAATATAATTTGCCGCAGGTGGGTGACCTGTGGGGAAAGAGGAAGACTGGGAGTATTGCAGCAGAGCTCATGGCAAAGAAGGATGCTGCTCAGGGTTTTGCTCTGAGCAGGAATATTTCTGTCCAGCAGGAAAAAGAGAATGGGCAGTCCCAAATGCCGGGGTTGCACCCTGGGGACCAGGGACCCTGCAGTGCATTATGGAGCTGGCAATGCAGCTGAGACTTTGTAAAGTGATAATATCCTGAGAACCACCTCACTTTGCCCTGGCGATCGTTGGACTCTCAGCTCACGTCTTTCTCATTCTCACTTCTTCACCTCCGTGTCCCCAGGCTAAAGGCTGCTTCAAGGGCTGCCATCTTGAGAAATGTCTTGGAGTCTCAGTAATGCTGACTCTTCCCACAGTTGCTGTGTGAGCAGGCAAGAAAGCAGGTCTGTTGTGGGCTCAGACGGCATCTGTGCCTTCGCAAGAAATGTGGTGGCACCATCAAATCTCCTGCAATGTGACGCAGGTAGTTGGCTGCTTCCCTGATACGCTTCACACCTCTCAGAAGTATGACTGATCTCACCAGTGGCATTTTAACATACCCACCACCAAAGCTCTGGGCTGACGTTTCCAGCAAATTCTGTTCCTTTTCAAAGGGCCGCAATTTAGAGAAGACCTGTGAAAACAAATGAAAATTTCACTTAGTAAGTTGCAAATTTAAGCTCATCCCAGGCTCCCCCTGAAGATGCTGCTCACTTCCCACAGTTGAGGTGACTGAGGGTGGAGTGTCATGAAACCATGGGCTCAGCTCCCACCACCTGTGATCAGCCCTCAGCTCCTTGGCCAACTTTGGCAGCCAGGGACCCTGCCTGTGGAAGGGAGGAGGTAATCCTGCCCCAGGTTGGAGAATAGATTTGGGGAAAATCACCACTGGTTCTGAAGGGCTCAGAGCCCACTTGCAATGAATGTTATGGAAAATCCAGAGCACACTTCTAAGAAGCACTTGAACCCAGAGCAGCTCCCTGAATGTCCTGACTCCATAGAGAGTACAGCCATGATCTCGTTCCTCTATGTTTTTAAGAACAAACTGTTTTCTTGGACCCAAATAGAGGACATTGATGTAGCAGGTGGGGTTGGACTGTTCAGGAAACCTTCTAAATTTACTCCAAGTCTCCAGGACACTTATGGATCCAGAGCACTGTCCAACTCCATGTTTTATAAGGAAAGTTCAGTAAGGTTATAGTTATAGCCACGAAGCAACTACAGACAACTGACCTGTGTTGCAGCTAATTGTGCTGCTTCAGTTTATTTTTGTCCTTCTCAGACTAACAGCTTGTGTGTCTGACAGAAGCTTGCTTTTTCTTTTCCCCTTCCAGTGAAAGATTATTAATAGATGAGGCATCAACAAAGAAAAGACCATTTGAGAAATAAGATGGGACACTTGCTGTACAGTGGAAAAAAACAACAGCACACACCCACATGAAACATTCTTTTCTTTTTAAAGAACATTGACAAGAAAGCCCTCTCTCCTTCGGGAGGCATTCATATTCCCCAGAGTTCGTGATTCAGCCAGCATTTCTGCCCTCTTCAAATAGATTAAAATCTGAAGGACTACTTTTTTTTCCCCCCCTCCTATTGTGCTTGAGTGATTTTAACTTAGGTCTGATGCTTGCAATCAGGTTGGGCTTGAGCATCATCTCGTTTTATCACTCCTATCTGAGACCTCATGGTCTGTCTTCAGACTCTAAATAAAATGGGACTAAACATAATAAAATCTCATGCTTCAGGGAAAAATAGAATTACCTGAAGAGATCAGGAGGAAATTGTTTTTCTTTTGTGAATAGCACTGATTAATGCAATGTGGATTGACAGTAGTTTTTTCTGACGAGCCGTTATGGGCTACCACTGGAAATGGACGCCGTGGGCCAAAGGTCTTTGCATATGCTGATGGCTTGTTTCTTGGGGCTTGGAAGGTGGATTCTGAGAAGCTAAGAAACTTTATCTTCAGGCTCTGGGAGACTTTTGGATTCAGAGATAAATTAAGACTTCACAGCAGACTAGTATGGAGGAGCTAAAAGTGTGTGCAGAGAAGGAACCCACTGCCTCTGTTCAGACATGGAGCCCTTCCCAGGGGGCCACCACCCATGGGATGCTGCTGCCCTGGCCACACTTTCTGTTTGGCCTCCTGTGAAACCCAAACGATAGATTTGTCCTGAAAACTTCTCTCAGCTCAACAAGCAGACTCCAAATGCAGAAATGATTTCAGAGAAGAATTTATTTTGTTAATGCAGCACCTGCCCCATTTCCCCAGGGATCCTGGTGAAAGATCCCCTTCGTTAGGTAAATGCTTGAGAGTATTGGGAGCACTGATGAGAAAAATGAAACATTACTGAATTTAGCAGAGGAGGTTGTGTCTGAAGGCCTTGAGCAACCTTCAGCTCAGCTACCAGGTGCATAATAGCCTGGAGCTGATCTTTGCCAGGTGGCTCAAGCCCTAATTGTAGTCCTGGGACCAGGTGAGTGAGGGGAAGGTTTAAAAAGGCAGAGGATGACCAGCCTCTCCCCTGGTGCCAAAGACAGGAGTTGATGCTGGCTGAGGCTTGGGTGCAGAAGGCAGCTGAGCTGAGACCTGGGCTCTGGCATCACCTTTGGGGCTGAAGACGTGCTTGCTCCTGAATTCCTCCTCTCTGTGAAAAGATGGTAACAGCACATGTCTGGTCTAGGTCTTTGTTGTATCTCTTGAGAATGCAGGTTTCTTGGGGGTAGGTATGTGTCTTTTGTATGTAAAACTTGGTGTTCGTATGAAGTGTGGTGGAGCGTTGGGCAAGTTGAGTTTGCCAGGGCTGTTGTGGTGTTGCATGATGTGCTGTTGGAAGGTGGCTGGTTTCTGAACCTCAGGCTGCCGTTCCCATGCTGTAGCATCACTTTGATTGAAACTGCCTTTTATTTTCCCATTGTGACACAGATATGACTATTCATTTGGTACAGCTTATGAAGCCCCTTTGGAAAGAGAACAAAGGCTCTGCTGTTATCCTTAATGGTGGGCCATAAAAGCTGCGTGCTACATGATACGGGGAAGACAGCAGAAGTGCTAAGCTTTTCTGCTGAGGAAGATGGCTGAGTCTGAGACTTCACTGTTAAAGACCTTGTCTCCTGGGTTAAACCAAACAAGAGCTGTATTTCCTCATGGAACCAGAGTTTCAATTAAGCCAGGCCTCAAGTACCCCGTAACTTTGGAGTGCATACTGGAGAAGAGGGGAATAGGCTCAGATCTGTGTCTGGTACTTCTTGATTTACCCTATAGCTGCATGTGTAATGATAACTTAGTGATCTAGGGCCAGCCATCCCTCTGTTTCCTAATTTTCCTGTTTGTCTGCAGCCCGTGAAAATAAAGTAGCTATAGGAGCAGCACGTTTATATATCCCGGGACCTTCTGGCATAATGGGCTGTATTTCTTCTCTGTCCTGTTGGCTGCAGGTAATTGGTGGCTCAGGTACCATCAAAATTTTTAAAAGCCTCCAAGAAAGTGATATTAAAAGAAAAAAAAAACAAACCTGTTATAGTTCCATAACTGATATCTGAATTACACAGGAAACAAGAAATATAATATCTCCAAAAGACCCATTAATTATATATCTGAAATGCAGAGATCTGCTGAGACTCCAGCTGCTTTGCCAGAAGTATGGGCACCAAAACTAATAACGTGCTGGCTATACGAGGACCTGCACAAACAAGAAGGGCATGTAACAGTGGCCACGGGATTCATAACTTGGCAAACTCTGTTTTTTCTTGAAGTTAAATCCTTAATCTTATTAACAATTTTATTTATAAAGTACCTTCTTGGAGGTGCTTAAGGTGTTGCACAAGCTATAAAAATGTACTAATAAAGAAAATAGGATTATAAAAAAAGTATAGGAATGAAAAGAACTACTAAAAAAGGCACTATCATGAAGATAGCAGCTGTTATAAATCATATATTGATGCCAAAATTATCCCTTCTTATGCTGCAAGGATTAATATTTTGCCACTGGGAGCTCAGATATCGTGGGGACAGGACCAGGGTAAGATTTTGAGCAGAACAAGATGGATGGAAAGAGCAAAGTCAAAGCAAAGGCTGCCTTGTCAACCTTGTAAAGTGTCCCCTCCTGTATCAGCCTGGACCAAAGCAATGCCCTGGGTCCCTGAAGTGAATTGATTCCCACTGGGGCTCGGTGCAGCTCTTTGTTATGTACCTGCCATCCTCCTCCATGCTGTCTGGGGCCAAGGAAGTGAGTGCAATAACTGATCTTTAGCCTGAGGCATTAATGAAGAGAGTACAGTGCTGTAACCCCTGTGCTTATGGGTACACACAAAAACTCTGTCCGGAGAGTGCAAAGGTGGCCCCTTGGCATTTGTCTTGAACTGGAGATCTCGTGACTTTGTGCTTATTTAGAGGTAGAAAATCTGTGTCATCCACTCATCTGCCCCTGTTCCTAACTGTTCCTGGCCTGCAAAGTTTCTGGTCCCAGGATTTCCAGAGCTGTAGCTCCTGAGCATCGGTGGTCTCCCTGGCTGTGATAAAGGCCGTGTTGTCTTCGCTGTGTGTTCAGTCAATGCTTTGGCAGGGATGTACGGGGTCTGCAGGCTGTGCTAGGGGTGTAAAAGGTTAGAGACTGGGGAGATGCACAAAAATCAGCTTATCCAGTTCCCTCTGCTGAGCCCAGAGACAGCCTCGGCAGTTGCACAACACTGTGGCACAGCAAATGGTGCCTTTTGTAAAAAAAGTGGGTTTTTAAATAGGTAGCAATTGCTACGTGATTTCTCAGAAAGAGGAGCAAACCATACCCCCACTTCCATCCCCACCTCCGTTTTCAGCCCCCAGTTTATTCTGCCTAGTCTATTTTTGACTTCCCAGAGTTACTGGGAGAACAAGATTAGCAACTGATCATTTATGCTGATTTTCTAAGCGCCGAAATGTCTTTCATTAAAACTGTCATTCAAGAAAAAAATGTTAAATTGTGCGTTCAGTTTCACCGCGTGCTGCAACTACGGATGCAGCCTGCAATGTGCGTGTCTCCGGGGTAGAGGGATTTGGATGTTGCTGGCTGCGAATTCGCCTTATCTTGAAAGGAAGAGAAGGGCCAAGCAGAAGGAGCTGGAGGGGGCAGTTGGTCCGGGCTGTGCCTGATTACACCCCTCCATGCCCCCCGAGAAGCTGCCGTGTGGTAGAGTTAACTGCACGGAGCAGGACGTGATGTGTGATCCCTGCTTTTACACAGCTACGGGTGAAGATGCTCTTACTGCCTGAAGAAAGCACGGGTTTTGTTTATCAGCAGTGTTGACAAGAAAAGTCTACTTTTGCCTCCCAAGGCTGTGGAAAATTCTTCCCAGCGTCTGATTTAGAGGCATTTACAGTCTGAAGATGGGGGTGTGCCTCTCTCCAGAATGGAGGTGGTTGTGGAAACATGCCAGCCCAGTAAAAGCTTTCAGCAGGGCTCCCCGGAGGCACTGCAGCAACTCTGAGAAGGGATCTGGCCTCCAGCTCATCCTGCTGTTAACCCCTCCGTGCCAGGTCAGGTATCCTGCTCCTTCTCCCCCGCACTTTGGTGTTTTCTGAAGGTGTTTCCCTGTGCTTAGCTCCGGAGCCGTGCACAGCTTTGCTGTTATCCCACCAGGCGCTCAGCCAGCTTGCCCTGCCCTTCCAGGTTTCAACAAGGGTGCTGGGGTTGTACATGGCAAATAATTGGGCCCAGCCTGTGATCACCTACGTTATTCCCTTTGTAACCGCAGGCAGGATCTGCAGCGTTGAAAAGCTGCTGCAATTACCCACCTTGCCACCCATTGCTTCTCTCCGCAAGCTCCATTTTGATCCATGCTACTCCCGGCAACTTGTAGCGTTACCTACCAGTGCTTTGATGTTCAGGGACTGAAGTATGTTGGAGGCAGCATAAAAATTGCATGTAATTATCCTTGGTCTGGGTCTGTGGGAGCAAGGAAACATCAATATTGATGCATGTCAGCATTTATGTTTCATGTGCAAGCATATATATCTCCTCTCCTCCATATTCAGC